>NW_025175696.1:0-1986 GCF_004010195.1 Chiloscyllium plagiosum | reverse complement strand
AATCCCACCACTCCCAGTGGAAGAGAATCCCACCATTCTCTATGGAAGAGAATCCCACCAGTCCCAGTGGAAGAGATTCCCACCATTCCCTGTGGAAGAGATTCCTACACAATCCCAGTGTAAGAGAATTCCATACACTACCTGTGGAAGAGAATCCCACATACCCCCTGTGGTAAAGAATCCCACTCACTCCTAGTGGAAGAGAATTCCATACATTCCCTGTGGAAGAGAATCCCACACATTCCCTGTGGAAGAGAATTCCATACACTCATAGTGGAAGAGAATTCCATACACTCCCTCTGGAAGAGATTTCCATACACTCATAGTGGAAGAGCATCCCACACACTTCCAGTGGAAGAGAATCCCACACATTTCCTGTGGAAGAGAATTCCATACACTCATAGTGGAAGAGAATCCCACACACTCCATGTGGAAGAGAATTCCACACAGTCCCAGTGGAAGAGAATCCCACCACTCCCAGTGGAAGAGAATTCCATACACTCCCTGTGGAAGAGTATCCCCCACTCTCTGTAGAAGAGAATCAAACCACTCCCAGTGGAAGTGAATTCCATGCACTCCCAGTGGAAGAGATTCCCACCACCCTCTGTCGAAGAAAATACCACCATTCCCTGTGGAAGAGAATCCCATCACCCTCTGTCGAAGAGAATTCCACCAATCCCTGTCGAAGAGAATCCCACCATTTCCTGTGGAAGAGAATCCCACCATTTCCTGTGGAAGAGAATCACACCATTCCCTGTGGAAGTGAATCCCACCACTCCCACTGGAAGAGAATCTGGCCATTCCCTGTGGAAGAGAATCCCACCATTCCCTGTGGAAGAGATTCCCACCACTCCCAGTGGTAGAGGATCCCACCACTTGCTGTGGAAGAGAATCACACCAATCCCAGTGGAAGAGAATTCCATAGGTTCCCTGTTGAAGAGAATCCCACCACTCCCTGTAGAAGAGAAGCCCACCACTCCGAGTGGAAGAGAATCCCACACACTCCCTGTGGAAGAGAATTCCATACACTCCCAATGGAAGAGATTCCCACCACTCTCTGTGGAAGAGAATCCCTCCACTCTCTGTGGATGAGAATTACACCACTCCCAGTGGAGGATATTTCCATACACTCCATGTGGAAGAGAATCCCAACACGCCCAGTGGAAGGGAATTCCATACACTCCCTGTGGAAGAGTATCCCACCACCTTCTGTGGAAGAGAACCCAACCATTCCCTGCGGAAGAGAATTACACCATTCTCTGTGGAAGAGAATCCCACACACTCCCTCTGGAAGAGAATCCGACCACTCTCTGTAGAAGAGAATCCCACCATTCCCTGTGGAAGAGAATCACACCACTCCCAGTGGAAGAGGATCCCACCACTCACTGTGGAAGAGAATCACAGCACTCCCTGTAGAAGAGAATCCCACCACTCACGTTGGAAGAGAATCCCACAACTCCCAGTGGAAGAGAATTCCATACATTTCCTATGGAAGAGAATCACACCACTCCCTGTAGAAGAGAATCCCACCACTCACTTTGGAAGAGAATCCCACCACTCCCAGTGGAAGAGAATTCCATACATTCCCTATGGAAGAGAATCCCACCACCTCCTGTAGAAGAGAATCCCACGATTCCCTGTGGAAGAGAATCCCACCATTCTCTGTGGAAGAGAATCCCCACACTCCCAAAGGAAGATATTTCCACCATTCCCTTTTGGAAGAGAATCCCACATACTCCCTGTGGAAGAGAATCCCACCACTCTCTGTGGAAGAGAATCCCTCCACTCTCTGTAGAAGGGAATCCCACCTCTCCAGTGGAAGAGACTTCCATACACTACATCTGGTAGAGAATCCCAACACACCCAGTGGAAGGGAATTCCATACACTCCCTGTGGAAGAGAACCCCACCACCTCCACTGGAAGAGAATCCCACCACTCCCAGTGGAAGAGAATCCCAAACACATCCTGTGGAAGAGAAGAATCCC
>NW_025175695.1:0-1986 GCF_004010195.1 Chiloscyllium plagiosum | reverse complement strand
CCATCCTCAGGCAACTGTCTGTGTGAAGTTTGCATATTCTTCCCGTGTCTGCGTGGGTTTCCTCCGGGTGCTCCAGTTTCCTCCCACAACCCAAAATTGTGCAGATTAGCCATGGGATTGGCCATGTTAAATTGCCTGTAGTGTCCAGGGTTGTGCAGGCTAGGTGGATTAGCCATGAGAAATACAGGGTTAGCGATGGGTCTGGGTGAGACAATCGGTCTGGACTCAATGGGCTGAATGGACTGCTTCCATACTGTAGGAATTCTGTGAATTGTATTTGTTCAGAGGATGCATTTTCTAGAATATATAAAATTAGACCTGATTTGTAAACTCAATAACAAAAGGTCATAGCTGAACCGGTCTGGATATGATCTTGAAAACCACAGGTGAATATCCTAGAGAGAGGATTGATGCTGAATGGTTAACTTTCCCAACTAGAAAGTGAAAGGTCAACCTAAGGTACTTAACATTAATAGCCTTCAGCCTGCAAGCTGCAGTATTTCCAAAGGGACTATTGGATCTGTCTCAAGCTCACAACTCAAGTCTTTTAAGTGTACTTTAACTGGATGGTATTCTTTGATTTAGCATTGATATAATTTATTGATCATTCACCAAAGCATTCCAGTTAAGGGAAAAGGAATCTTGGTGAGAATTGCTTACTGTATTTCACCACTGCAGTTTTTGATGTGATTACTAACGTTGCCATCTATAATTTACAGTAATGTAGCAGAGATTACAGTGCTTCTATTTTGCAAAGTGAGCCTATGCCAGATCAACAGATGGTCTTTAATTATTATGATTACAGTACTGGCTGGGTCAATGATCACCACCAAAGAGAAGTCAGCACAGATAATGTACAGTTCACCAGCCGCTGAGCTTAGGAGAGAGGCTTAACTCCAGTGATGAGCATCACAAAAGAAGATAGCACAGGGCTTACCATTAAAATTAGTTTTGGGGGTGGGGTAGGGTTCAGCTAACAGATTGAACAGTGCAGACTCTCTGGCAAGACAGGAGCATCAGTGATCTGAAGCAGTTGCTGGGCTGCAGGCGGTGAGGAAATTCATGATGCTTTGTAATAATAAAGACTCAACTGCTGATGTGGTTCATTAACCTGGCTCATCCCCCGACTTAAGGAAGAACTTGTATTTACATGGCACCCTTCGAACCCTCTGGATGTTCCCAAATATTTTGCAGCCACTTTTGAAATGCTGCTACTTTTGTAGTGTAGGAAACACAAAATTTCAATTTACGCACAGCAGGCTCCCATACAGGCTCCCATAATAAAGTCACCACCAGACGAAGGGGCAGTGTTCCAAAAGCTTGTGATTTCTACTGAACCTGTTGGACGATAACCTGATGTGGTGGGACTTCATAGTAATGATGAGATAACCTGTAGTAGAGATTGCAGGATAATAGGGAGATGAGGGAGAACTCCACTGGGGTCCTTCAAAGTAGTGCCGGGGGGTCTTTAACCAGATTTCTTTTACAAAACCTCACTTTCACATTTCACCCAAAAATGGCACTTCTGACAGTGCAACAGCCCTCTGCACTACCATGAAACATCAGCCTGAGTTATTCACTCAAACCTCTGCGATCATACTTGGACCCACAACCAAGACATTGCGCAGCGGAAAGTTTGTGACTCACATGCCAAGGCTGACCCTTGTCAAATATTTCTATCTTCCACCAGACACAGTTGTGATGTTCGTGTGAAAGGTAGTAGATGGACATGACACAATTCAGTGAATTTAACAAAACGTTTTATTCCTCGCAGAGATTTAGAGTCATAGAGATGTATAGCATGGAAACTGATCCTTCGGTCCAACTCATCCACGCCGATCAGATATCCTAAATAAATCTAGTCCCACCTGCCTGCATTTGGTCCATATCCCTTTAAACCTTTTCTATTCATATATCCATCTTAATGCCTTTTAACTGCTGCAATTGGACCAACCTCCACCACTTCCTCTGGCAGCTCATTCCATA
>NW_025175694.1:0-1986 GCF_004010195.1 Chiloscyllium plagiosum | reverse complement strand
TCACAGCGAAACTTCCCCCATACCAGGCAACATCTGGGTAAACGTTTTCTGTACCCTCTCCAAGGATCCACATCCTTCCGATGACCAGAACTGCACACAGTATCGCAAGTGTGGCCTCATTAAAGTTCTAAGATGCTACAGCGTAACTCATCTATCCATATCCTCAATGCCCCTTGCAGTGAAGGCAAGCATGCCATAGGCCTTTTTGACTACCTTAAAAGCCTGAGCTGCCACATTCAATGATCTGTAAACCTGCACACCCACTTCGCTCTGCATGTTTATACTCCCAAGGGTTCCAACATTCACTATTAAATCTACATTTTACCTTTGAAAATGGATTACCTCTCATTTGTCCGGATTAAACTCCAATTGGCATTTTTTTCGTCCCATGTCTCTCAATGATCTTTATCCTGATGTATCCTCTGACAATCTTACTCACCACCTGAAATTCCACCAACATTTGTATAATATGCAAACCTATTAAATAACCAACAACGTTTTCCTCCAATTCGACTATAAACAGCAGAGCTACCAGCACTGATCCATGCAGAACACCAATATTCACAACTCACCTCCCTTCAACCATCCATTCACTGCCCCCTCTGTCTTCCTACTACTCCAGTTCTGTATACATCTCGCCATCTCACCCCTGATAGCAAGCTTTTGTTCCAGTCTGTCATGAGGAGTACTGAAGTCAATATCGTCCACTTTTGTCTCACCACTCATCATTGTCATGTCCTCAATAAACAGAATTCATTAACTGAGGCATGGCCTATTCGACACAAAACCATGTTTTCTATCGAGCTGTATTCGACTCGGTGGGATTTGACTGGCCAGGACCTGCAGGATATGTATGACAGTTTGTTTCTGGCTGGATCCATGAGCAAATCCATAAGGAAAGTTTTCATCACGCTCATCCATAAGCGGAAGGGGTTGGTGGGAGAAAATTAGAAATTGGAGCCAATATTATTGCTGCACGTAGACTACAAAATACTGTCTTAAGGTCATCACCAACGGAGTCAGGTCTTCTCTGGGATCGGTGACCCATTCCAAACAAACCTGTGTTGTACTGGGCAGGACAATCTCTCTGAGAGTCTTATGCTCCTGAGGGATACGATCACCTACATACAGGTCAGGGAGGTGGACACCTGCCTCATTAGCCTGTGCCAGGAGAAGGTTTTTGACAGAATATCACACACACCTCCATGTGGGACCTACTCTCCAAAATTGGCTTTGGGGAGGGAGTCTGCAATTGGATCCGACTGCTCCTCAACAACATTTTTCGCGCAGTCGCAATAAACGGGTGGGATCTGGAAGCATCTCCGTCAGATCCAGGGTTAGGCAGGGCTGCCCACTTTCACCGGCCTTGTTTGTGTGTTGTATAGAGCCCTTTGCTGAGTCCATCAGGATGGATGTGACCCTGATAAGGGAGATTATTCCACGCAGTAGAGGCCTACAGGTCAACGCGTCCCTGGACACGGATTTTGTTGCCGTTTTCTGCTGGGACCCGCTGTCAGTGCTCAGACTCATGACCATCTGGGATCAGTTCCAACTAGCTTTGGGAACCAAGGGAAATTGAGGCAAGAGTGAGGCCATGTTAATTGGGAACTAGGCTGACTGATACTTCATTCACTAAACAGTCAGGACAGATTACCTAAAGGTGCTGGGAATATAGCTCAGAGGGGCTGGGGTGTGTATAAAATATAGCGAGGAGTGCACGGCCAAAGTGAAGCAGACACTGTTCTTTTAGGAGCACCACTCCCTCCCCATTTATGGGTAAAAACCTGGTTACCAGGTGTGATGCACTCTCTGTTATTGGGCATGGCGCTGATCTGGCCCATCCCCCAAAACTGCACTGTTTCAGTCACCCGAGGCAACGTCCACTTCATCTGGCAGCCTCAGATAGCCTGTGTCAACAGGGAGTCCAAGTACAAAACCGTAGATTAGGTGGGCGGGGGGGTGAATGAACATACCCAACACCGCCCT
>NW_025175693.1:0-1986 GCF_004010195.1 Chiloscyllium plagiosum | reverse complement strand
ATGACATTTAATCTAATCAATATTTAGCCACTGTTATCAGAAATAGGAAGGAAATAAGTAGAGAACGAACTTGACTATAATCTAAAGATATAGTCAATTAAATTTACAGAGGTAATTTTTTGATATTTATTCTGAATTATCAGATTAGTAACTTTGATGGAGATGTGTTGAAAATGTTTGCAGTTATTGATGTTCTGACCCAAAATTACCCTTGTTAAACTGAAGATTGGACCAGAAATCTGTTAGAAAACTTGAAAATATTCAGTAAGGTGAGATGCATATCATAATTTAATCCATTATTTCTTACTGCCTATACTACAATAACAAAATCTTTCAGGTCTACACCAAAAAGCATTGATTTTCCAGCCAATGCTCATTATAAATATCTGAATGCTACTCATTTCAACAATCAAAGTAATCACAGCCTCATCGATTAAGAGATGTCTAAGACATTTCACTAATAATTACTGTTTATGTCGACACATTGCTCGTTCAAACATTAATGAGATTTCTCATTAATATTCAGTTCACCAACAGCATATTAATAATTTAGTTATTGTTGATATCTAATAATTGATCAATTCAGTAAGGGATATAACAGTGGAATGATGGCTCAGTACATTAACTGATGGAAAGATATTGTTGTGTTCACTCGCCCAATTATTGTGAATATCGATGTGTATTTTGATTCGATTTGATTTGATTATATTTTTCTTCAACGTGAAGATTTATTATATTTCTGATCACAGTAATAGTTAAATATTTTAAAGCTAAAAAAATTCAAATTTGTTACTTTTTTGTCAACAAGAAAAAATAATTTACATGCGCACGTTCTTTTCTTTATCAAAGTAAATTTTGAATTGTTGGAAGTTATACATTTGTGTAAGGACGGGGAGCTGCCTGCAGCTGAATAGTCACATTGAATGATTTTTTTTTTGCGATTACATCCTGCTGCTAATCATTCTAGTTATCTTTTTATTATAAGAAAAACTGCTTTAAACATATTCTGCAGTTGTATTTTTCATGAATTTACAATAAGCGCATGATATGTGTATTTATCTTTCTTTCAATTGCCATGGTTTTAATTTTTAAGTAAGAGCATATGTGCTTAGTACCATCATTATTGTGAATTACCATTTCATTCTCAGTCCATTACACACAGAAACAGTCCAATTAATTCCCAGCCCAATTATCGGAATGAATACTGATTAGTTTTCATTTGAGTCATCACAATTGATTATAATCCCACCCTTCCTTGTTAGGAACATAATGAAAGACAATTGTGGATCTCTCGTGTGTCACTACTATGAGACAAGGAGGTGTGGGTTCAGTTCCCATCTCCAACAGAGATACTCCAGAGCAGTTTAGAATGGTGATTAGAAAATATCTAGGCAGAGTTTGAATTGATTTCAAATCCAGTTTTGGATCTGCTTCTATCTGTTGTTCATTCCAATAATCTCTCAATCTGCAATTTGTTATCTTCAGGTCATTAATAAAAGTATGTATCACATTACATTATATCTAAATTTTAGATTTAAGGACACTGCAGTTTAACATTTTAAAGTATCTAAGTAATGAAAATCATTTTATTTAATCAAAATACATCCAAGTGTTATCCATATGTTAGGCAACAGGATTTTACTTCCAGTCAGCTCAAGGATGTTCAAATATTGTTTATTCTGTGAACTTAATTCTGCAGAAGAGTTTCAATAAACATTTAACACATCATTGTTATGCATTTCAACACCTCATGTACACCAATCCTTATTCTCTTGGCCGAGCAGCTGAAGAGATGAAGATCGCCCGATGAAGAGGCAGCACCTTGAAAGTTTCTGCTTCTGAATAAACCTGTTGGACTCTAAGCTAGTGTCATGTGATTTTTAACTTTGCTCACCCCAGTCCAACTCTGGCATCTCTAAATCATTGTTTCACAAAGGAATTCTCATAATTTTTAAAAGAAAATATGACTTTAATTAAGAACTTTAA
>NW_025175692.1:0-1986 GCF_004010195.1 Chiloscyllium plagiosum | reverse complement strand
GGTATTGAGGGAGCACTTTATGAGGTATTGTGGGAGCAATTTCTGAGGTACTGAGGGAGCACTTTCGGAGTTATTGACCGAGAAATATCTGAGGTATTGAGGGAGCACTTTCTGACGTACTGAGGAAGAACTATCTGAGGTATTGAGTGAGCACCTTCTGAGGTATTGAGGGAGCTCTTTCTGAGGTATTGAGGGAGCAGTTTCTGAGGTACTGAGGGAGCAATTTCTGAGACATTGAGGGAGCACTAATTGAGGTACTGAGGGAGAATTATGTGAGATATTGTGGGTGAACTATCTGAGGTATTGAGGGAGCAATTTCTGAGATATTGAGGGAGCACTGTCTGAGGTGCAGAGGGAATACTTTCTGTGGTACTGAGAGAGCACGTTCTGAGGTATTGTGGGAGCACTTTCTGAGGTACTGAGGGAGAACTATCTGAGGTACTGAGGAAGAACTATATGAGATATTGAGGGTGAACTATCTGAGGTATTGAGGGAGCACTTCTTGATGTATTGAGGAAGAAATATGTGAGGTATTGAGGGAGCACTTTCTGAGGTATTGAGATAGAACTATCTGAGGTATTGAGGGAGCACTTTCTGAGATATTGGAGGAGCACTTTCTGAGGTGTTGAGGAAGCATTTTCTGAGGTATTGAGGGAGCATTTCTGAGGTACTGAGGGAGCACTTTCGGAGGTTTTGAGGGAGCACTTTCTGAGGTATTGATTCGGAGGTTTTGAGGGAGCACTTTCTGAGGTATTGACCGAGAAATATCTGAGGTATTCAGGGAGCACTTTACTGAGGTATTGAGGGAGCACTTTCTGAGATACTGAGGGAGCATTATCTGAGGTACTGAGTGAGCACTTTCCTAGATATTGATGGAGCACGTTCTGACGTACTGAGGAAGAACTATCTGAGGTTGAGGGCGAACTATCTGAGGTATTTAGGGAGCACATTCTGATGTATTGAGGGAGAAATATCTGATGTATTGAGGGTGCACTTTCTGAGGTACTGAGGGAGCACATTCTGAGATATTGAGGGAGCACATTCTGAGGTATTGAGGGAGCCCTATCTGAAGTACTGAAAGAACATTTTATGATGTATTCATGGAGCACTATCTGAGGAATTAACGGAGCATTATCTGATGTCCTATGAGAAAACTATCTGAGCTGTTGAGGTAGCACTGTCTGAGGTATTGAGGGAGCCCTAACTGAAATATTGGGGGAGCACTTTCTGAGGTATTGAGGGAGCACTATCTGAGGGAGAACTATTTGAGATATTGTGGGTGAACTATCTAATGTATTGAGGGAGAACGTATTGAGATATTGAGGGAGAACTATCTGAGGTATTAAGGGAGCACTTTAGGAGGTATTGAGGGAGAACTATCTGAGGTATTGAGGGAGCACTTTCTGAGATATTGAGGGAGAACTGTCTGAAGTGCAGAGGGAATACTTTCTGTGGTACTGAGAGAGCATGCACTGAGGTATTGTGGGAATACTGTCTGAGGTACGAAGGGAGCACTGTCTGAGGTTCTGTGGGAGAACTATCTGAAATATTGAGGAAGCAATTTCTGACGTACTGAGGGAGAACTATCTGAGGTACTGAGGGAGAACTGTATGAGATATTGAGGGCGAACTATCTGAGGTATTTAGGGAGCACATTCTGATGTATTGAGGGAGAAATATCTGATGTATTGAGGGTGCACTTTCTGAGGTACTGAGGGAGCATTATCTGAGGTAGTGAGAGAGCACTTTCTGAGATATTGAGGGAGCACTTTCTGACGTTCTGAGGAAGAACTATCTGAGGTATTGAGTGAGCACTTTCTCAGGTTTTGAGGAAGCACTTTCTGAGGTACTGAAGTAACACGTTCTGAGGTAATGAGGGAGGTCTTTCTGAGGTATTGAGTGAGCACTTTCTGAGGTATTGAGGAAGCACTTTCTGAGGTACTGAGGTAATACTTTTTGAGGCACTGAGGGAGGTCTTTCTGAGGTA
>NW_025175691.1:0-1986 GCF_004010195.1 Chiloscyllium plagiosum | reverse complement strand
TTACTGATCCAAACTGCTATATCTCCCACAATCACCTTCCTCCGCATTTTGTACAATAGCCTACTGTGGGGAACCTTATCGAATGCCTTGCTGAATTCCATATACACCACATCAACCGGTTCACTCTCATCCACCTGTTTGGTCACCTTCTCAAAGAACTCAGTCAGGCTTGTGAGGCAGGACCTACCCTTCACAAAACCGTGCTGACTATCCCTAATCAAATCCCTAATACCTAATGATAGGCAACACACAGGAGTTCTTTGGTCTAAAACGAATGCAGGGTACACAATCTTGGAATCTTCTGATTCATGACTGTTTCAGCACTATCTCTGTCATTCGCTACAACTCTGCTATTGAGGCCTTTAACAGTGAGAAAATTTTAATTTTCAATTGACTTTGTAACGGCTGATGGATGACAGCGATGGACAGAACAGAAAGCTAACTCTTATTTTACTTTATTCCATATCTGGCAGTTTCATCTTAATGATGCATTTCGTGCCAGTAACATTTTTTAAAAATGACTAATATACTTGATACGTTTGCTATAAACTTCGAAAATTCATTAGATTTTGGGCACTTCCCTTTCAATTGGAAAAGAGATAACTTAACTCCTTAACACAAAGAAGGAGGCAGGCGACTTAGGTCCGCATATTCCCTCAGGAGAAAGTTACAGCCAATCATTCATAGCATTACACCAGGTATGTTGGATAATTTCAAGGCAGAAATATGTGAAAGATTATTGGAGAGCTCCTTTCAAACACATAACCACTTCTATCTCGAAGGACAACGGCAGCACATGCATGGGAACACCATCAGTGGAAGTTACACTCTAAGTTTCTCAGCATTCTTACTTCACAATGTCTCGTTATTTTTTTCCTTCCGTGTCCCCGATAAAAAAAAACAGGAATTACCTTCATAACTCCATTGTGGATCTACCTACCTCATATGGACCGCAGTAGTTAAAAGCAGCAGCTCAGCACAATAATATCAAGGCAAGTAGAGATGAGCTGTAAATGCTAGATGTAAGTTTTCCACATCGCACAAACACATAAAAAGATACTTGGAAAGAGAAATCATGGTTTTGTAAAAATAGAAATCAGATTTATCTTATGTAGAAGAGTGATTTGAATTAAAAAAAAAGCTACTCAGAGATCGACATCCGGGGGTACTTGAGAGTATCACTTCCACACCACTAGCTTGTCTTGAGCATGAAGAGGTACTAGTTGATGCATTTCACTTAGATTTCCAGAAGGTTCAATACGTGCCTCAACGTATGTTTCTTGCAAAAGGAATAGTCCATGCTTGACATTGGGAACAGCATCTGATATAAATTGAAGAATGGCTATATAACAGAAAACAGTCTCAAAGCAATTGCACTTAATTTCAATTTGAGTGGTTATCATCTGTGCTGTGCCACAAGTAGATAATGAGTTCTCTATAATTTGCATTTTTTATAATGACTAACATGAAACAAATGCAAATATTGCTGCTAGATTTGTTGATGACGCAAAGATAAAAAGGCAAGTGAGACGTGAAGATGACAAAAAGAGCCGACAAAGGAATTTTAAAAAGTAGCTGAAGTGAGTGAACAATGGTCTCACAAAAGGTATTTAAAGAGAGAAATTTTGTAACTATACATTTTGACAGACATAATCAAATAAAGAAAGATAATGTCTGATTAACGTTTCACAATGCCAACGATTCATATAATAGGGCCACCATATGCCTTTCATGTCTGATCTCTCCAACCTCACACCAGTTAATCAGGAAAGCTGATCAAATGCTCTGTTTTACTATGTGGTGAACTAAATGTACATACATGGAGAAAATGTGACAATTATAAAGGGAATTGGTGAGTACTTAAATACAGTGTATGTTGCATGTTACTGCACGTATGGAGAAAACAGATACTTTGGAACCAGTTCATAAAATGTTTGCTGGAACAATACATTAGGGGTGGCACAGTGGTTAGCACTGCTGCCTCAC
>NW_025175690.1:0-1986 GCF_004010195.1 Chiloscyllium plagiosum | reverse complement strand
GATTCAATCACTGTCACTGCCTAAGTTTCAATCTCTGTAACGGACTGTGGTTCAATCCCTGTCACAGACTGAGATTCAACCCCTGTCACTGACTGAGCATCAATCCGTGTCACCGACGGAGGTTCAATCGCTGTCAATGTCTTAGGTTAAATCCCTGTAACAGACTGAGATTGAATGCCTCTCACTGACTGAGGGTCAATCCCTTTCACTGACTGAAACTCAATCACGGTCACTGACTAAGATTCAATCCCTGTCACTGACTGAGATTCAATCCCTGTCACTGTCTGAGGGTCAATCCCTGTCTCTGACTGAGATTCCATTCCTGTAACTAACTGAGATTCAATGCCTCTCACTGACTGAGGGTCAATACCGGTCACTGACTGAGATTCAATCCCTGTCACTGATTGAAAATCAACCCCTGTCACACACTGAGGTTCAATCCCTGTCACTGACTGAGATTCAATCCGTGTCACTGACTGCGATTCAATCCCTGTCACTGACTGAGGCTCAATCCCAGTCACTGACTGAGATGCAATCCCTGTCACTGTCTGAGGTTCAATCCCAGTCACTGATTGAGATTCAATCCCTGTCACTGACNNNNGAGGGTCAATCCCTGTCACTGACTGAGTTTCAATCCCTGTCACTTACTGTGGCTCAATCCCTGTCACTAACTGAGATTCAATCCCTGTCACTGTCTGTGGGTCAATGCCAGTCACTGACTGAGATACAATCCCTGTCACTAACTGAGAGTCAATCCCAGTCATTGTCCGAGGGTCATTCCCAGTCACTGACTGAGATTCATTTGCTGTCACTAACTGAAAATCAATCCCTGTCACCGACAAAGGCTCAATCCCTGTCACAGACTGAGATACAATCCCTGTCACTATCTGAGATTCATTCCCTGTCACAGACAGAGATTCAGTCCATGTCACTGATTGAGGTTCAATCCCTGTCACTGACTGAGATTCAATCCCTGTCACAGACTGAGGTTCAATACCTGTCACTGACTAAGGTTCAATCCCTGACACTGACTGAGGGTCAATCCCAGTCACTGACTGAAAGTCAATCACTGTCACTGACGAAGATTCAATCCCTGTCACGGTCAGAGGGTCAATCCCTGTCACTGACTGAGATTCAATCCCTGTCACTGACTGAGCATCAATCCGTGTCACCGACGGAGGCTCAATCCCTGTCAATGTCTAAGGTTCAATCCCTATCACTGACTGTGGGTCAATCCCTATCACTGACTGAAACTCAATTACGGTCACTGACTAAGATTCAATCCCTGTCACTGTCTGAGGGTCAATCCCTGTCACTGACTGAGATTAAATCCCTGTAACAGACTGAGATTGAATGCCTCTCACTGACTGAGGGTCATCCCTATCACTGACTGAAACTCAATCACGGTCACTGACTAAGATTCAATCCCTGTCACTGACTGAGATTCAATCCCTGTCACTGATTGAGATTCAATCCCTGTCAATGGCTGAGTTTCAATCCCTGTCACAGACTGAGATTCAATCCCTGTCACTGACTGAGGGTCAATCCACATCACTGACTGAAACTCAATCACTGTCACTGACTAAAATTCAATCCCTGTCACTGTCTGAGGGTCGATCCCTGTCTCTGACAGAGATTCAATTCCTGTAACTAACTGAGATTCAATGCCTCTCACTGTCTGATGGTCAATACCGGTCACTGAATGAGATTCAATCCTGTCTCTGATTGAGAATCAACCCCTGTCACAGACTGAGGTTCAATCCCTGTCACTGACTGAGGCTCAATCCCAGTCCCTGACTGAGATTCAATCCCTGTCACTGTCTGAGGGTCAATCCCAGTCACTGACTGAGATTCAATCCGTGTCACCGACGGAGGTTCAATCGCTGTCAATGTCTAAGGTTCAATCCCTGTCACAGACTGAGATTCATTCCCTGTCACTGACTGAGGGTCAACCCCGATCACTGACTGAAACTCAATTACGGTCAC
>NW_025175689.1:0-1986 GCF_004010195.1 Chiloscyllium plagiosum | reverse complement strand
AGTCAGATCAATCATGTTCTCATTAAATTCCGAAGCAGGCTTTAAAATGGCCTCCTGCTACTCCTAATGTAATCTATCTTTACTCAAAGGGCTTCGAATGCCCTGCCTGCCAATGTAGATAACTCAGCCACATTAGGGAGATTTAAACAATCCTTGGATAAGCGCATGGATGATGATGGGATAGTGTAGGGGGACGAGATGAGAATAGTTCACAGGTCAGCGCAACATCGAGGGCCGAAGGGCCTATTCTGCGCTGTATTGTTGTATGTTCTATATGTTTGTCTGGCCAGCTCAGTGTTGTGACCTTATTCTGTGGTGGCTGTAGGGCCTGCATAGATCTCTGGTGCCATCTATGGGCACATATGTAGAGAATCCAATAGTCGAGAAATGACAGCTAAATCCTACAGATGCTCGAGATTAGATTAAATTAGATTCCCTACAGTGTGGAAACAGGCCCTTCGGCCCAACAAGTCCACACCGATCCTCCGAAGAGTAACCCACCCAGACCCATTTCCCTCTGACTAATGCACCGAACACACTATGGGCAATTTAGCATGGCCAATTCACCCTAACCTGCAAATCTTTGGACTGTGGGAGGAAACCGGAGCACTCAGAGGAAACCCACACAGACACGGGGAGAATGT
This sequence comes from Chiloscyllium plagiosum, assembly GCF_004010195.1. Taxonomy (NCBI): domain Eukaryota; kingdom Metazoa; phylum Chordata; class Chondrichthyes; order Orectolobiformes; family Hemiscylliidae; genus Chiloscyllium; species Chiloscyllium plagiosum. The sequence continues at coordinate 1,342 of NW_025175689.1, read as the reverse complement.
GCAAACTCCACACAGACAGTCACCCGAGGCTGGAATCGAACCCGGGTCCCTGACGCTGTGAGGCAGCAGTGCTAACCACTGAGCCACCGTGCCTTTGGAAAAACCCAGTGGGCCTGGCAGCATTCATGGAGAGAGAAGGAGTTAACATTTCAAGTCCAATGTGGCTTTTCCTTGGAGCTACGAGGGAAACATCAGTCAGCACCTGCAAGGGTGGTAGGGAGAAGGTTTTAAAATCAAAACCCATTTGTTCCGTATCTTGATCCAAGATCCACATTGTTTCCTGAATAGAGGGAGTGAAGGACCAGTCATATGGGAATTTCCTTTCCATCCTATTGCTGAGGAATGGATCAAAAAGTGATTGCACTGTCTGGGACAGACTTAAGATTATAAGATGCTGGATTAGTAGCAGGCCATTCAGCCCATTGAGTCTGCCCTGCCATTCAATGAGATCAGGGCTGAGCTGATAATCCTCAACTCCACTTTCCTGCCTTTCCCCCATAACCCTTGATTCCTTTCCTGGTTAAACATCTGTTGATCTTAGACTTGAATACTCTTAATGTCCCAGCCTTGACAGCTCCTTGTGGGAAAGAATTCCACAGATTCACAAACCTTCAAGAGAAGAAATTCCTTCCTATCTTTGTCTTAAATGCAGGAGCCTCACTCTGACAAGTAAATATCGTTGTCATAGGAGGTGCACTTGAGAAGATTCTTGACTGATGGGTTTATACACGGGACTGCAGGAAATAGGAACAGGAGTTGACCATTCGGCCCCTCAAGCCTGCTGCCCCACTCAATAAGATCACAGCTGATCCGCCATTCCTCACGTCCACTTTCCTGCCTTTTCCCCATAACCATTAATTCCCCGACTGATCATGACGCAGCCCCCACAGCTTTCTGAGGCCAGGAGTTCCAAAGACACCCAACCCTCTGAGAGAGAAGAAATTCCTCCTCAGCTCAGTCTTAACTTGGTGTCCCTTTACTCTGAGACTATACCCTCTGGTCCTAGACTCTCCCATGAAGGGAAACGTCTTTTCAGCGTTGACCCTGTCAAGCCCCTTAACAATCTGATATGTTTCAATGAGATCGCCTCGCAGTCTTCTCAACTCCAGTGATCCTCAGCTCAGTCTTACCTTGGTGTCCCTTTACTCTGAGACTATAGTCCTATGGTCCTAGACTCTCCCATGAAGGGAAACATCTTTTCAGCGTTGACCCTGTCAAGCCCCTTAACAATCTGATATGTTTCAATGAGATCGCCTCGCAGTCTTCTCAACTCCAGTGAGTAGAGTTCCAGCCTGCTTACCCTTTGCTGGTAAGACAATCCCTCCATACCAGGATCATCCCA
>NW_025175688.1:0-1986 GCF_004010195.1 Chiloscyllium plagiosum | reverse complement strand
AGTACCTAGGTTAGTTCTCCCTCAATGCCTCAGGTACCGCTTCCTCAGGACATCAGATAGTTCTCCCTCAATACCTCAGATAGTGCTCCCTCATTACCTCAGACAGTGCTCCCTCAGGTTCTCAGACAGTGCTCCCTCAATAGCTCAGATAGTTCTCCCTCAGTACCTCAGATAGTGTTTCCACAGTACATCTGATATTGCTCCCTCAATGACTCAGAGAGTGCTCCCTCAGTACCTCAGTTAGTTCTCCCTCAAAGCCTCAGATACTGCTTCCTCAGTACATCAGATAGTGCTCCCTCAATAACTCAGATAGTACTCCCTTACGACCTCAGAAAGTGCTCCCTCAATACCTCAGAAAGTGATCCCTCAATATATCAAAACGTGCTCTCTCAGTTCCTCAGATAGTGCTCCGTCAATACCTCAGAAAGTGCTCCCTCAGTACCTCAGAAAGTGCACCCACAATACCTCAGATAGTGCTTCCTGAAAACCCAGATAGTGCTCCCTCAATACCTTAGTTAGTACTCCCTCAATACCTCAGATAGTGCTCCCTCAGTACCTCAGAAAGTGCTCCCTCAGTACCTCAGAAAGTGCTCCCTTAATACCCCAGATAGTGCTTCCTCATTACATCACATAGCACTCCCTCAATACCTCAGATAGTGCTCCCTCCGTACCTCAGAAAGTGCTCCGTCAGTACCTCAGAAAGTGCTCTCTCAATGCCTCTGAAAGTGCTCCCTCAATACCTCAGATATTGCTCCCTCAATACCTCAGATATTTCTCCCTCAATACCTCAGAAAGTGCTCCCTCAATACGTCAGATCGTGCTCCCTCAATACCTCAGATGGTGCTTCCTCAAAACCAAGAAAGTTCTCCCTCATAACCTCAGTGAGTACTCCCTCATTACCTCAGATAGTGCTCCCTCAGTACCTCAGAAAGTGCAGCACTCCCTCCGTACAGACCGTCTGGCAGTGCAACACTCCCTCATTACTGACCCTCTGACAGTGCAGCACTCCCACATTACTGACCATCTGACAGTGCAGCATTCCCTCAGTACAGATCCTCTGACAGTTGCAGCATTCCGTCAGTGCTGACCCATCTGACAGTGCAGCACTCCCTCAGTACTGACCCTCTGACAGTGCAGCACTCCCTCAGTACTGACCCTCTGACTCTGCAGCATTCCCTCAGAAGTGACCCTCTGACAGAACAGCATTCCCTCAGTACTGACCCTCTGACTCTGCAGCTCTCTTTTTGTCCTGACATTTCTACAGTGCAGCATTCCCTCAGTACTGATACTCATACAGTGTGGCATTCCCTCAGTCCTGCCCCTCCGACAATGTGGCACTTCCTCAATACAGATGCTCCCACAGTGCATCATCCATCGGTACTGACTCTCCGATAATGTGGAATTTCCTCAGTACTCACCCTCCAACAGAGCAGAACTCCCTCAGTACTGACAGTCTGAAACAACACTCCCTCAGAACTGACACACTGACCGTGTAGCACTCCCTCAGTAATGTCCCTTTGAGTGTGCATCACTCCCTCAGTACTGACCCTCTGGCAATGCAGCAATCATTCAGTACTGATGGTCCGACACATAGCGTGACGATCCCTCAGTACTGAACCCCTCACAGCGCGGTGATCCGTCAGTACTAATCGCCTCAGAGTGCCATGCTCCCTCAGTTCTAAACCTTTCACACCGCGGTGATCCCTCAGTCGTAACCTTCTCACAGTGCGACACTCTGATGGCATGGCCATCCATGAGCACAGACCCTCAGAGAGTGTGCACTTCATCATTACTGACCCTCTCACTGCACAGCAAGCTCTCAGTCCTGGCCCTCTCACAATGCTGCACTCCCTCACACCGACCCTCTGACAATGCTGCACTCCCTCCACACTGACCCTCTGACAATGCTGCTCTGCCTCCGCACTGACCCTCTGACAATGCTGCACTCCCTCCCACTGATCCTCTGACAATGCTGCACTCCCTCCA
>NW_025175687.1:0-1986 GCF_004010195.1 Chiloscyllium plagiosum | reverse complement strand
TGATAACAAGTTTGGACTATGCAAACACACAGTAGGTATCGACCTGATCCACTCTCCTCAAGGTTTTGTATGTTTCTATAGGATCAGCTCTCATTCCAATATAAGCCCTTCATCCCTAGAATACGGGAAGTGAAACATCTCTCAACTGCTTCCAATGTAATTATATCATTTCTTAGGTAAGGAGACAAAAAAAAATAATCTTACACACAGATGAGTTTCATTTTTGTTTTCTCAGTGTTGTGAGTCTCTGTAACACTCTTCCCCGCCGAACACTGGGGGCAGAGATATTCAATATTTTTGAGGCACAGGCAGAAGGTTCACAAATAACAACAAAGTCAAGGATTATTGAAGTTTGGGCAGGAATGTGCAGTGTGTGGGAAATTCTAACAGTGGTACAAATGAAACTGTCCAGAACATCCAGGAATATAATGCAAAACGAAATGATAAAATAGGTAAAAATTTAAAATGCCACAATACAGTATCAAATGACCAAGGGGCTGCTCTGTCATTAGAGAGAGGATACGGGTGGTGGTTTGTCCTGAGGGTCACCACACGTCGGGAGATGGGATGAGGTTGCAAGAGCGTCCCCTTCATGGTTATTTCTGTCAGTGTGGGGAACTGAACCTGCGCTGTTGGCCTCCCTCTGCATCACAAACCAGCCGTAACTGTTACAGACAGAAACAGTCACAGACAAAGGAAAAGAGAAACTTCCATAACAAGGTAAAGGTTCAATTGAGATAACAATCAAGATAACGGCTAAGGATGAAAACGTTCTCTGCTAGAAATTGTATTTTAGCTGTCTTTGGCTGAAAGCAATAAGATGAGCCAAGTGAAATAACCAGAATTATTAATTAAAATTCGATATCTATAAACATAAAATAAGTGCATTTTTTATTGTTCTGTGTTCTCTGCTAGAAATTGTATTTTATAACGAGGCAAGTGGTTAGAAGCTGTCTTTGGCTGAAAGCAATAAGATGAGCCAAGTGAAATATCCAGAATTATTAATTAAAATTAGATATCTATAAACATAAAATAAGTGCATTTTTTTATTGTTCTGTGTAAAATGTGCTTATCATTACATACAAGTAAGTGTCATCCGCTCAGTGACAGAAACCCAGGGAGTTGAATGACTGAAAATTCCTGTAACATGGAGCTGGGAGAACGAACCGACCAACTGCGATCTCATTTTATGATGGAGCACATTTGAAGGGCTGAAGGGCCTCATGATGGATTTGAATTGTCTGTGTATTGAAAAACATGCAACGCTATTCATTGGACATTGACACTTTCCTGAAAATTGGAATGATTTGAAAGATTATCTTTAACATTCTATTGCCATGTGGGGGTATTGCAAAGGCAAGAGGGAAAGAGAGAAAAAGAGAGATGGGGAAGGTGCGGCATGCCGCAGTGAGCATGGTAGACCATTGGCCTTGTTTGGGGGTGGTTGCTACAGCAGCGAGAATACGGTGACCCTTTTCCTAACAAAGCAGGGAAGGTTATTGATGCTTGTCCTGTATTGCTGGACATTTCTTCAGACTGAAGATACAGTTCTGAGCTCGGTGGTGAGCTAGGACCACGTTCGATGGGTCTTGTAGTGTGGCTACCTCTGAGAAGAGAATGGTGCCCATCTGTACTAGCCCATCCACATATCCAGGTTGACAAATTGTGGTGTATTTGTCTCTTATCTGCCATGCAAGCGGTAAACTGTAAAGGGCAGCTCTCAACTGAGAAAGCTCAAAAGTGTGCCCATTGGCCTTTTGAATTTGGCACCAGGCCCAGGGATCATGGTATAACTAGGGATATCCGAGCGATGGTTAGTACGTCCAGCCATGATGGGTGGGAGAATCGAGCTGGTATTGAATGAGAGGGACACCATGGGGTCGGGTGACGTGAGTTCGATAAGATAGCACCAGGAAACTATCTCGACCTCGGGCAGACAATCCCTCTGTCACCTTCAATAAAAATGTCGTTGATATAAATTGTTGT
>NW_025175686.1:0-1985 GCF_004010195.1 Chiloscyllium plagiosum | reverse complement strand
ACTAACTTTTTATATCATAAACGAAACTTGAAGCCAAATCAAAGAGGACCACCAATGAAACACAATGTCATTGCTATTTTTCTTCTTGCTTCTTTTCTGTGTGAGCATAAATCCGTCCTCCTACTCAGGCACGTCTCGAAACGTCTGCAACTCAACTATGATGTCTCGATACACTTATATCAATCTAATTCTATTCCAAAATGCAATCCCTTTTGTACAATGAAAAAGAACTTCAACAAACGAAGTAATTTAATGCTTTTGTTCAATTTTGTCTGCTTCTTAGCAATCACCACAAATTCGTGTCGTGCCCCCCTCCTTTTTAGCAAATCACGCTTAAATCCTTCTCTCCAATGGTTTTGCTCGGCACGAGAATAAATATTCCTGGAATTTGATGCACTTTATCTTTGGTTCAATCTTTCAAAACATACATTCGCCCATTTTCGTGCAAAATGTTCGATTTTATATATTGAAAATTACGCTAATTTCAAAAATAGGTTGTCTTTTGATTAACCCAAGCAGCATTACAACAATCGAAAGAGTGCCACCACTTTCATTTGAATTTGGAATGATAAAACTTTATCCAAACACATTTATTTTAACTGCACTATAGCTAGCTTTTCTGTTAGGTGTAAGAAGAGTTGAAGATTTTTTATTTTATTATTTTACTCCAAAACAGACTTTGAATTATGAGATGGAAATGACTGTTGGACTTTGGGATAGCTTTACTTTAAAGGAAGTACCAGACCAGGTAAGCTTTGCTTGCTTGCGGGAATCGGCTTGGAGGCTAATTGCAGGCTGATCATTGAATTTTAAAAATGGCTACGAAACGACACAATGATCCCAGGGAAAAATATGGTATTCAAAGACAGGAAAGGACAAGTTACCCTGTTGGGAGTTTTCTATAGGCTTCCAAATAGCTCCAGAGATGAAAAGGAGAGGATAGCAAAGATGATCCTCGATAGGAGCGAGAGTGACAGGGTCGTGGTTATAGGGGACTTTAACTGTCAAAACATTGACTGGGAATGCGATAGTTCAAGTACTTTAGATGGGTTAGTTTCTGTCCAATGTATGCAGGAGGGTTTCCTGAAACAATACGTAGACAGGCCTACTCGGGCGAGGCCACATTAAATTTGGTACTCGGTAATGAATCCGGCCAGGTGTTATATTTGGAGGTAGGTGAGCACTTTGGTGATAGTGACCTCACATCGGTTATGTTTACTTTAGTGATGGAAAGGGATTGGTATATTACGCACGGCAAGAGGTATAGCTGGAGGAAAGGCAATTATGATGCGATTAGACAAGAGTTAGCATGCATAGGCTGGGGAGGGAAACTGCTGGGGATGGGCACAATTGAAATGTGGAGCCTATTAAAGGACCAGCTATTGCAGGTGTTTGATAAGCATGTACCGGTCTGACAGGGAGGAAGTTGTCGAGCACGGGAGCCGTGGTTTACTAGGGAAGTTAAATTTCTTCTCAAGAGGAAGAACAATGCTTATGTTAGGATGAGATGTGGCAGCTCAATTAGGGCTCTTGAGAGTTGCAAGTTAGCCTGGGAAGACCTAAAAAGAGAGCAAAGAAGAACTAGGAGGGGACATAAGAAGTCGTTGGCGGATAGAATCAAGGAAAATCAAGGCTTTCTGCAGGTATATCAGGAATAAAAGAATGATTGGCATAAGATTAGGGTTAATCAAGGCCATTAGTGGGAAGTTGTGCATTGAATCAGAAGAGATAGAGGAAGCGGAAATGAATATTTTTCGTCAGTATACACACGAGAAAAAGACAATGTGGTCGTGGAGAATACTGAGATACAGGCTACTAGACTAGGTGGAATTGAGATACATAAAGAGAATGTGTTAGCAATTCTGGAAAGTTTTAAAGTATATAAGTCCCCTGGGCCTGATGGGATTTATTCTAGTATTCTTTGGAAAGCCAGGGAGGAGATTGTCAAGCCGTTGACTTTGATATTTATGTCGTCATTGTCTAAA
>NW_025175685.1:1084-1985 GCF_004010195.1 Chiloscyllium plagiosum | reverse complement strand
TTGTAGGCCACCACTGGTCACAGGCCTCCTACTAGAGATGGTTATTGACTGGCCGTTTTGATGCAAAAATCACTTGCCTCTTGCCAGTCCAAACCTGCATATTGTGTAGATCTTGTTGCCTTTGAACATAGACTGCTTCAGTATCTGAGGAGTTATGAATGTTCCCGAATATTGTGCAATCTCTCTCTCTTTCTCTCTCATTCCCCCATTTCCGATGAGATTTCTTCCCCTAACTCCTGATTCCAAATTTCCTTGACTCTCTCCATGTCCCCCAAGGTATTCCCTCTCTGCAGATGATATATGGTACTAACTGAAAGACCGCCCCCATATCGGAGCACTCTTCATTCTGTACCCGACTTGTAGGGCTAGGTCAAGAACGTAGTCTTCCTAACCTGGAAATATCGGAAAACGTCCCTCTTAGGGATTCCGTGTTTCTGACCTAATTGGCTAAAAGACATCAAGAGCTCTTCCTCAAATTCCTTTCCACTTCTATGCTCTGATGCCAGAGACCTTTGATACCATCTCTAAATCCTGGGGCTCCCACTAACGGGGTGAATGGCAAATTGCCCCCACCCTGCCGCATTATCCTTCATGCTTTACCGTATTTATGATAATCAGACTTTCACAATGCGCAACCACCGATCTCATCTTATCCATGAGCAGTAAGCTTCGGAATGGGCACCTCGCCTGTGAGGCCTCTACATCAAGCCACATCAACTTTGAGTCATTGCTCACCCATTCACCTACATATGGCAACAGGGTGCCGATTTGATATCTCTTCAGATCTGGGAGGTGCACCACCCCACCGTATCCTGCGGAAGTTCCAACTTGGTAAATTTAATTAGGTTGCGCCTGCAGCTCCCAATAAATGATCCAAGCCATCCCGCAAACCTCCGCAGCA
>NW_025175685.1:0-973 GCF_004010195.1 Chiloscyllium plagiosum | reverse complement strand
CAGTTGCGGGAAGTGAGGGGCAATAAAAATTCCCAGATAGAGAAAACCTTTCTGTGACCATCTAAAAGGAAACTCCATTCCGTCCTCCAGCTTCAGTACCTCCACCAATCCCCCCACAGGCAGGACTTCCGATTTTGGAAAATTTATTCTGTAGCGCAAAAAGCTGCCAAATAATTTAATGTTTTGTATTAGCTGGGGTATGGACTTTTCGGGGTTAGGTAAAAACAGTAGGACATCGTCCTTATAGAGAGTGATTTTGTATTCCCCAACTCCCACCTTTGGGGAAAGAAAATTTCAGGGTCTTTTCAGACAGTCCCTGCCAGTGGTTCAAGTACCAAGGTAAACCGTAGGGGCAACAGGGGACATCCCTGTCGGCTGCCCCTCCCCACACCAAAATTACTCAATTTAACCCCATTCACGATAACCGCCACCTTGGGATCTTTATATAACATTGCTACCCACCTGGCAAAGGCCCCTCCCACACCAAAACGATCTAGAACAGCAAAAAGATACGACCATTCCACCTGATCAAAAGCCTTTTCTGCCTCCAGGGAGACCACCAAACCCGGAATCATTCTCTGCTGACATAGTTGCACTATGTTCAATACCTGCCTGATATTGTTGGAGGAGCTGCAGCCCTTGATAAAACCCGTCTGCTCCTCTTTTATAATAACGGGCAGCACCTTCTCCAGTCTGAGAGCTAACACCTTTGATAGAATTTTAAAATCCACGTTCAACAACGAGATGGGTCTGTACAATACACAATCTTCAGGGTCTTTCCCTTTCTTTAAAATAAGAGTGATATTAGCCTCTGCAAGAGAATGCAGAAGACAGTCCTGGCCATAGGAATGACTATACAGCTCCAGCAGTGGGTTGGCTGACATGTGTATGAGCTCCTTGTAAAATCCACATGGGAATCTGTCTGGACCAGGTTCCTTACCACGTTGGACCTGCCTTACCACCTCTTGCACCC
>NW_025175684.1:0-1985 GCF_004010195.1 Chiloscyllium plagiosum | reverse complement strand
GAGGAAAGTGGAGTTGAGGATTATCAGAACAAAAATCATTGAACGGAAAGGCAGAGCATACTCGGTGAGCTACTGGACCTACTGTTGTTGCTGTGCCTTCTGGTATTCGGTCTGCTACTATCCCTGTGTTCGCAGGAACAACAACCTCTCTCTGAGACACAGTTCAGATTGCAACTGACTAATTCAAGGAATTTATAAATGCTACACCGATAGCCAGAAATATGTTTGAAGCAGGAATCCAATCTTTATTTTATAACTTTCAATGAAGTTTAGTATCATTCTTTGAAACACTAGGCAACACAGATCTAGTTTGTCATGGCCGTCTTTGATAGAATGTTCCTTGGAAGAAGTCAATATAACCTTGCTTGCCATCTCTCTGTGGCAGTAATATATTTCCTGAGATAAATAATCAAAATTGCAAATAGTCCTTCATGTACAATCTGGCCAAACTCCTACTCAACTGAAAGAAGACGTCACTCCTCCTGTGCTGAAATCCTCTGACAATAAAGGTTCCCATTCCACTGATATTCCAAGTAGTTTGCTGCACCTGTATTTTAGACGTCGGCACTTATAAACAAGGACACTTAGGTTTTATTTAAAACTGCACTTTCCAACATTTTAAGATTTATGAATTATACTGCGCATCAATTTCGCCATAAAAGTAGATAACATTCTGTTTCCACATGATGATATTTGCAGTGATCTTGACCATTTGGACACCGATTCAATCTTCATAAGTCTTTCCATGTTCCTCACTGCACACATTCCAACTCAAGAATTACGTTTAAGTCCTACATTCTGTTTACTGTCTTTTCACTAATAATTCATTCATCGAGTGAAATTGTAATACTAGAATTGTTAGGATGCAGGAGGCCCAGTGTGCATTCACAGGCTCTTCAAATGCACATCATTACCTCCACCCATTATTTGCTTTTCCTCTGTATCCTCCCTGACTCATCCTGAACACAATTTACATATTTTATTTCCTTCTGTGAAAAGCAATCTAACTGTCGTTGTTGAAGAATAATCTCCTCTGAGTAAATATTCTCAACTGAAGAAAAGGCAATGAATGAAGTACATCACCTCGGCATTCAAATTGACCCTCAGCAGCCTTCTATAGTCAAGATTGAGTTGACACGTTTCAGGTTATCCACTCGACATACGTCTTGTTCCCTGTTTTAGTTGGTACTGTTTACTTCTTTGATTACACCTTAAAACCTGAGAAAGAAACCCTTTTTCAAAGGAAAGGTTGTGACAGATTTGGGCCAAATGCAGGTAAACGGAGTTATGTAACAAATGTCCTTAAATTGTGGAACAGACGCAAAGGGTTCAACAACCTCATCCTATTCCTGTGTTCTTATGTTCCATGTTGCAATGGCATGGTGACCATGCGGCCAATTACAAATTCATTTCAACAGATAAATATTTAATTAACTTATATGGAGTTACTGTTTGTAACATAATGAATTCGTATTGCTAATAAAATGTAGGAACATGCTGGAAACGTTATGCTGTCCATGTATAAGGAAGGGTGCATTTGCTGTCCACCTTGGTTGCCATCACATCCACAACATTCACTGCCTCCACCATCAACTTTCAATGAAGGCAGTGTATCCAACAAGATACATCGTAGATATTTACCACAGTTCATTCGACAGCACCTTCCAAGTCATGACCATCTGCAATATCAAGGGCTACAAATCCATGGAAATATCACCCCTGCAAGTTACACATAAAGTGAATGACTGTCCTGACATGGAAATATATCTCCATTCCATGGGTTTCACTTGATGAATATCCTGGCTTTCTTTCCCTCACATTATTGTGGGTGTCCCTGCGCCAAACTGACTGCAAATGCTCAAATAGGCAGCGCACCGCCACCTTGTCCAGAACAACATTATATGGGTAATAAATGATGGCCCAGCCACCAATGGCTGACACCTATCACTAAATAATGATTAACAGCTTGCAATCTGGGTTTCCCT
>NW_025175683.1:0-1985 GCF_004010195.1 Chiloscyllium plagiosum | reverse complement strand
AAAGACAGACCCGCAGTTGTGCTTTGACCACGGCACTTTAAGACGCTGCAGCGGATGCGACGGAAATTGGAGCAGTGGGATTCCAACCTCCACCACCTGCCAAATTGGAACCTGAATCCTGCGGCTGAGGCTGCTTGGCCACGCGACAGTGCCCTGACCTTCTCTGAGTAATGAAGGGTGCTGTGTCTGATCTGCAGGACATCCTGCAGGATTATCAGGCAGCACCATCCTCCCTGTGACATGTACGTGCTGCTAAGATTCTGTTGTGTAGATGTGTCCCGGCTTTGCCAATATCACCGTTGTTTAACTCCCTACATTCTGTTGCTCTATGATTCCATGCAGAATCAGAAATGTGTCACAAAACACCTTCGCTGTGCTGGTTCTCCACAGAGAAAAATTTGTTTCTCTTTTGGTATCATTCTCTTGCCTTCTCCCTGTAATTCTCCACACTTTTACTTTCACATAAACATCGAATTAGTTTTTAAGTAACTCGATTGAAACTGCGTCTTTGTCAATGTCAGACAGCGGTATACAGACCCTAACCACTGCCTATGTGAAAATGTTTCTCCTCATGTACATTTTTCTTCTTTTACTAATGATTTTAAATATCTGCCGAATCGTTCTCGATCCTTTCAGGCGTAGGGAGCACAGGCAGTGGTATACAGACCCTAACCACTGCCTATGTGAGAACGTATCTCCTCATGTACATTTTTCTTCTTTTACTTATGATTTTAAATATCTGCCGAATCGTTCTCGACCCTTTCAAGCGTAGGGAGCACTCTCCCTTCCTTATTCCCTCTGTCTATCTCACTCACGTCTTGGAAAGGTTTAACAAGACCAGCTTTCGGCCTTCTGCTCTCCAAGGAAAACTGTCCCAACTTTCCAAATGACCTTTATTGTTGACATTCCTCATATACCAGACCATTCCCATCAACTTGTTCAGCGCTGTTTCCAATCCTTTCCCCTGCCCACTTCCTAAAGTTTCAAACCCAGAACTGTGAAAACATCCAGATGGTGGAATTATTCAGAGTGGGATTGTGTGGGTGAACATCCTCTTGTTCAGCGCTGTTTCCAATCCTTTCCCGTGCCCACTTCCTAAAGTTTCAAACCCAGAACTGTGAAAACACATCCAGATGGTGGAATTATTCAGAGTGGGATTGTGTGGGTGAACATCCTGAAACACTTGTTTCACTTTCACCGCATGTGGTACTGTGCCATGCCCACTACCATGACACTTATTACCCCTGAACTCAACGTTATTTCAAGGGGTTCAACTTTCATGATTTATACCTTGTTTTTATCAAAGAGTTGATAGGGCGACCAGGGAAAGTGAAATCAAACAACCAAGGCTCGATGGCGACCTGAAGTAAGACAATCTCACATGCCAGTATTAACTCAAGCTACTAAGCGACGATCAGGCGACATTCTTACGTTTCCAACACCAAACCAGCTCAAAGTCGCTCAGATCCAACTACATTACACTTTGCTTTCGGATTTCTAAGCTCCAAAGAGTTTCAAGAATATCGCCTTCTTATTCTGTCTCCTTGTTCACGGGACAGTGCTGTTTATCCCTTCCGCTTGGACTCCATCGGCGGAGTATTCAGGTATTTCCCTCCAATGGCAGGCAGTGTGAGGGGAGGCAAGTGCGTGGATGTGCTCTCAAGCTCGCTCTGATCGGCACAGCCAGTTCCATCAAATGCTGGAAATCAGCAAGTTGGTTTGGGAACTTCCTGAAAATATAATTTATTTTAGAGTTGTCTGTTGGGAAAGACAGAATGTACTCCGGATTCTCTACCCTAGGTAAATTCATGTGAGGGCATGTTTGTGCAGCCTATTTGCTGTTCAGAATCCATCTTCACAGCAATCCTGCAGAAAGGCTTTTGTAACAGTGACACCGGTTTCGATGCTGCAATCGGGCAGCAGTTAACACCTGCCCCAGATGAAGAGAATGTGAATGAAACCCTCAGTCACTGAGAGTCATCCCC
>NW_025175682.1:0-1985 GCF_004010195.1 Chiloscyllium plagiosum | reverse complement strand
GACGGGCAATAATGTCCCGCGTTAACGGTCGATTTAGTAGCTGGCGGCCATCGGGTAACGTCCACTTCCCTTCCCTATCCTTTGTACCCCCCAGAGACGCAAGAAGAGTTTCTTCTTTGTTAGTAAACTTGGGCACTTCGGTAATTTCGGATATCTGGGGAATCATTACCAGGCAGTTTATTACTTCCTTCCCCATCCCGGCCAATTTTGCCTGTTCATCTGCATGTAAGGGGATATCCCTCAGATCTTCCCTCACTTTACTCTGGTACTCTATTATGTCTGAAGAGCAGTGTTCCAGTTCCTCCTCCCCTTCCCTTTCCAAAGAACGTACGCCGGGTTCTGGCAGCCCCGACTTCTATTCGGAGGTCTTGTCGGTCTAACAATATGGCTTCATATTTCAGAATTCTCGAGTCAATCAGCCACCTCCCGGCCTTCTGATTCAGGATAGTTCTAACCTGGTGGGGAGTACTGACTGTCAAGGGTGCCCCGAAAGTCAACTTCCTGCTTTCCTCTACCAGCTTTGCCGTGGCTGCCACGGCTTGGACACACTCCGGCCACCCTCGGGAGACTGGATCCAGAATTTTTGACAGGAAAGCCACGGGCTTCCTTTTTCCCCCACAATCCTGGGTCAATACTCCAAGAGCGGTTCCCTTTCTGGAGTTCACAAAGAGACGAAACGTCTTACTAAAATCCGGCAAGCTTAAAACAGGTGCTGTCATCAATTTTTCTTTTAGGATTCCAATTAACATTTTCTCCTCCTCCTCCCATTTTATTCTGTTGGGTGCCTCCTCAATGAGTTTTAGGTACAAGTCTTTAGTAAGGGGGGCATAGTCATCTATCCATAACCGACAATAGCCTAAGAGTCCCAAGAACTTCCGCAACTCCCTCTTGGTCGTTGGGAGGCCTAGTTCGATTATTGCCCGCACTCTTTCTGGACTTATTCGTTTCTGTCCCTGGCTTATCAAGTGTCCCAGGTAATTAACCTCTTTCTCGACATATTGGAGCTTCTTCTGGCTCACTCTTAACCCCTTCTCAGCTAGGCAATTTAACAGGGCATTACTCCCAAGTAGGACGTCCTCCTCCGCGGGTCCAGATAAAAGGAGATCGTCCACGTATTGTATAAGCTTAAGGGCCGGAGACAAGGTTAATCCCTCCAATAATTGTTCCAGAAGCTGCCCGAACAGAGTCGGGGACTCAGTGAATCCTTGGGGGAGCACGGTCCACCTCTACTGCTGCTTTCTGCCAGTATCAGGATCCTCCCATTCAAAAGCAAAAAGATCCCTACTGTCCTTGTCCAGGGGACACGCCCAGAAGGCATCCTTTAAGTCTATAACACTAAACCAGCCGTGGTCCGGGGGTATTCGCCCCAGAATAGTGCATGGGTTCGGTACCACAGGGTGCCGTACTTGGACAATTTTATTTACTTCCCTTAGGTCTTGGACCATTCTGTAGCTCCCGTCCGACTTCCGGACCGGCAGGATGGGGGAATTGTATCGTGACATACAGGACTCCACCAATCCATCTTTTATTAGGTCTTCCATAACTGTCTTCAGACCCTACCTCCCTTCCCAAGAGATGGGGTATTGGCGCAATCTGACGTCGGGGCTCTGGGGGTTTAATTTTACCTCCACAGGTCGAATTGCGAGTCCCCTCCCCAGTTCCCTTTGGCCACCCAAACCCTAGGGTCTATCTCTGTCAATCGGGACTCACTAAGGTATGACATGGTAATGGCTAATTCTTGCTCTTCTCCCACTTTTATGCGTAATCCGAAACGGACTATCAAATCCAGTCCCAACAACCCATAGGGAAGATGGGGGAGGTGAAGGAGTGACACCTGGAGCTCCTCCTCCTTCAGCCGCAAGGGTTGTGGTTCGAATATTTTCACACTAAAAATCCCACCCTTAGCTCCTGAAATGTTTAATGTTTTAGCTTGGAAGCCAACCCCCCTAGGGTGGAGGGGAATTGAGGACCTGCCGGCGCCTGTG
>NW_025175681.1:0-1985 GCF_004010195.1 Chiloscyllium plagiosum | reverse complement strand
TAGTCAGCAAGGCAGCTTACCAACACCTTCTCATGGACAAAGGGGAAAGGGAAATAATACAGGCCCAGTATCCCATTAATGAATAAAGGAAAATGATCACACTCAGGGAAGAGATACAGAGGGACATAACTCACTTTAAACAGTGACTTTGATTTATACCTTACATGGTCACAATATTCAGTAACATGGGAACAGGAGAAAAATAAATAAGTTTAATCTTGTTTATTTCCATCCCAGCTGATCATCAACAATCCCTTTGTTTGTTTCATTCCCTCTACCTTTCCCTTTCTTTATCCATTCTACTTAGTCCTTCTGTCCTTCACAACAGACATCCCTGTCACCAACATCAATCACACTATTGCCCAGCTGCGTTCAGTTCTGATGTCTGGTCATTGGACTGAAAATGCCAATTCTGTTTTTCTCTCAACCTCAGGCTTCAAAATTTGTTAAGTTTCTCTGGTAGTTTCTCGTTCTTTTTGATTCTGATCTCTAGCATCATTCTTTGTTTTATTTAACCGTTACTGTTGTATTACTTGGGATGTCTGCATTGCTGACAGGGGCAGTATTTGTTGACCTGACTAAATACCCTTTAGGGTGAGGTTATTCCCGAAGGTAGTACAGAGCCAAGCACGTTACTGTGGGCTTGATGTCCGTCTTAAGCCATACCAGATAATAATGCTAGATTCCTTTTCCAAACGACATCAGTGAAATATATAAACTTATAGACAAATGCTGGTGATGTTATGGTTGTTATTAGTGAAACTTGCTTTTATTTCCAATTCTTGTCATTTGAATTTTCGTTCTTACATCATTTGTGGCATGATGTAAAACAGTGTCTTTCTGTGTAATAACCTGTGCCTCTGAATTACATCTGTGTTGCTGGAAAAGCGCAGCAGGTCAGGCAGCATCCAGGGAACAGGAGAATCGACGTTTCGGGCATAAGCCCTTCTTCAGGAAGGCCTTCTTCATTCCTGAAGAAGGGCTTATGCCCGAAACGTCGATTCTCCTGTTCCCTGGATGCTGCCTGAACTGCTGCGCTTTTCCAGCAACACATTTTCAGCTCTGATCTCCAGCATCTGCAGACCTCACTTTCTCCTCTGAATTACATTTCTTGCATCATTAGTACTCTGACACAGTGTCCCTGTCATGAAGTTACTTTAGAGACAAGAACAAGGTTTCGATCAACATATTTGCAACTGAAACGTGCTTCGAGGACAGCTGGAACCATAAAGGCATAAGTAATGGTTTATTAAGCTTCAGCATTGATGCGAAGATGGTGACTGGGAGTATTATCGAGCTGGCTGTGGATAGGTTTCGTGATGGACTGAATACCGAGACATAAATGAATTCAGGACAAACATGTACTTCGGGATTGTGAACAGTCTTGTTCTCAAGTGTTTGTGAGGGAGGAAGAGGGGTCAGTTCTGAAATCTGTGGATAATGAATGGAATTTGCATTTGAAACTGAAGACAATAGTTTCCATCTTTGCCAAATATAGATAACAGAAATAGCAATAAAGTTTGCCATGGTCTATGGGATTAGTAAATGGATAGAGATGGAGAGACTTACCAGGAACACCAACAATAGCGAGCATGGGATAGTAACCAACCTGGATAATAATGAGTGCACCGTATATCCGATCTGATAATGTCGACCAATACCAG
Organism: Chiloscyllium plagiosum; assembly: GCF_004010195.1. Classification (NCBI taxonomy): domain Eukaryota; kingdom Metazoa; phylum Chordata; class Chondrichthyes; order Orectolobiformes; family Hemiscylliidae; genus Chiloscyllium; species Chiloscyllium plagiosum. The sequence continues at coordinate 321 of NW_025175681.1, read as the reverse complement.
GAAAGATAGAACAGTCCCCCCTACAAACTCTTGACCATTGTTATAGCATTCCAGTCTAATGTTAGCAGATTCTGATCCATTAATTGAACATTCCAAACTATTTTCAGATGTTTACCTCTCCTCTTCCTGCCTCTGCAGCTGCTGATCCCTATTAGTGGTGGGGGTGACGCTTCTGCTGCTACAATGGGACAACACATTGCAAGAAGCCCCTTACTAATCAGAGAGGGAAACCATCCAGTGACATCATTAGGATCCATGGAGACTGTCATCAATTACAGTCACTGAGCAAACAAATCCAGTTAACCCCTTTCAGTGTGGTAG
>NW_025175680.1:0-1985 GCF_004010195.1 Chiloscyllium plagiosum | reverse complement strand
TTAAGACTTTGTGGTGATAAAATATTTTGTTTTAATAGCCACAGTCTATTACAGTGAGAAATGGTGTGAATTTTCTCTCACTGAAAAATATTCACTTAATTCCGCCTCTTGTGGAGATTCCTATCTGTTCTCATCTGACATGACCGAGATTTAGCTCTCTGTTGTTTTCCATATTCAGAACAGAACTGCGGCACAAATCCAAGCACATGATTTCTTTAATTATTGACCTACGAAGTCGATGCCAATGCCTCACATTGTAATGGGATTCATCAACAAGAGAACTTTTCAGGATTAACACAGTTGTGTCTTATGTGCAGGGGGTCATTACACAAGCACTGTATCAAGCTACCTCAGGGGCAAGACAAAAGATGCTGGAAAGAGAAATCGGAGTTAACATTTTCGGTGCAGTGACGCCGTCCTTAGCATTGATTATTTCCAGGAAAAGTTTGGTCTTTATGCAGAAGATATGTGGGGGCGCAGTAAGTAGAAGTGAACAAGATGTCGGGATAGAGCCGAAAGAGAGAGACTAACAGTTGGACATAGGAATTGATAATGATTTGTTTGGAGCATTAACAACTGTTCACTGAGACTGTTTATGACTAACCATTGGTATTGTATAATGGCTGCTATGCTATAAATAGGCCTGGTGGGTGTGTCGGGGGCCAGGACATGGGAGACTTCAGGCCTCTAAAATGATTGAAATTGGTATGGATGGTCGCTGGGTGCTCAAGCAGAAAATGGCCTGTTACTTTTTCAGCATGCGCTGAGCTATGGTGGAACACTGCAGTAAGCCTGAGATAGAGACTTTGGCGAGGAAACATGGTTCTGTGCTAAAAGAGCAGTCAACTGGAAGCTCTGGGACATTTTCGGCGATAGAACTTTGTATTCTGCAAAACGGTCATTCAATCCAGACTTCATTTCCCAAAGTAATGGCGACCACAATATGAGCAGTGAATCCATTAGACTCGATTGTGTGAAGTGTAGGGAAAGTGTTGCTTCACCTGGAAGGTGTATTTGAGCACTTGTGTACTAAGCAGGGAGTTCAGAAATGGACCAGTGAGGAGAAGCAAGAAGCAAGAAGAAAGGATAGCGTAGAAGATATTATTAGAGATGTTGTTAATAAATGGGTAAGAAAGCGACCATAAAGGAACTATACCTGAATGCTCGTACTTTTTGGAAGAAGGTTGGGGATAGAACAACATAAATTATCACGAACGAATACAATTTAGTAGACATTGCAGATACATGGAGACAGCATAGTCAAGACTGGGAGGTAAATATTCACGGGCATGAGACAATTTGGAAGGACAGAAATGGTGATAATGAAGGTGTTGTAACTCAAACGTTCAAGGACAACCTCAGACCGATGCTGACAGATGATATACATTCTATGGAGAAGGAGTTTGAATCCATTTGGGAGGAAAGTAGAAGTTCTAACAAGAAAATGTCATTGATTGTCGGAGTCTACCGGCTCCAAATTTTATGATCACATTGGGGAGAGCAGGAAACAAAGACATAAATAACACCAGAAAAAATGGTATGGCAATTATCATGCGGGATTTTAATCAACATGTCGATCGGTCGAAGCAGCTCAGTCAAGGTAGCCTTGATGAGGAGAGTACTGAGTATCTGCGAGAGATTCCTTAACTACTGTGTAATGGAACAGGCCAACAAGGGGAGAGGCCAAATTAGATTTGGTACCGGGTAATGAACACGGCAAGGTGATAGTTTTGGCGGTAGGCGAGCACTTTGGTGATAGTTACCAAAATTAAATTATGTTTACTTGAGCTTTTCAAAGGGATAGGTATACACCGGAGGGCAAGCGCTGCTGCTGGGGGAAAGAAAATTGTAATGCGATTAGATAAGATCACGCATGCGCAGGTTGGGAACGGCAGGGAATGGGCAGAATAGACGTGAGGAGCTTATTCAAGGAGCAGGTTCTGTGTATATTTGATAAGGATGTACCTGTCAGAGAGGGAGGAAAT
>NW_025175679.1:0-1985 GCF_004010195.1 Chiloscyllium plagiosum | reverse complement strand
GGACATTTGTTACTTTATGAAAGTTGCTCCATACGAATTTAAACTAACTTCCGCTGATACAGAAAAGAAACGTTCACACCTGGACATTCTCCAGTGCTAATGAACAGAAAGAGCCAATCTCGTATTGCGTTCATTTCAAACTGATATATTCATCTGTTTAAGCCGACAGGATAAAGAAGATACGTTCATCCTCTCTGGGCCCATTAACCACGTTAATATGCACAGAGGGAATACAACGCCAAGAGAACAGTATCATTGTCGTGAAGTGATCAGTAGTGTTTTGTAAGTCAGTGTAAACAGTGGCCATTATAGGCTGACCCATTAATACCAACAGTGAGCCTTGCATCACCACTTCCTCTCTCACTTACAGCCTCACGCCCTCCAGTCATCATTGCCTTTCACTTTACTCAAACTCCCTGCTCCACTACTCCCTTCTCCCTATCGCTTGCGGGCGTCCACGAAGAACCTGCAGGTGTTCGAAACTCATTCGTGGCGTATAGACGTCACTCAATGGCACTGGATTCACTTCCCATCCCTAATTACTCCAGTGATTGAGATGATGAGCTACTGTACAGAAACTTGAGCGAACTTAACATAGAGGTACAGCCAATATGCTGTTAGCGAGGGAGTTCCAGGATTTAGGAATATCCAGATACTTCCAACTCAGAAAGGCGAGATCCCTGATAGGTGATTTGCGGTCACAGTTTTATCTTGTTTCTGCTGCTATCGTCCTTAGAATAGATGTAAACAATCACAGGATTGATTCTGGCAACCAAAATAAAAACCCTGCATCTACTGTCGTTTTTGGAAGTGAGTTCCAAACCTCTCCCAAATATTGTGTGTAGAAGTGCTCACTAACATCTGTCCTGAATACTCTGAACCTCATTTTCAGACTCATTGCAGAATCCACAGCGAACTGAAACAGTTTATCGCTTCATTTTAGTGTCTTGCATTACTTCTCTCAGGTCACCACTTAACATTCAAAGTTGTCGCAAAAACAGGCTTCATTTGTATATCAGAAACAGAAATGGCTCAGCATGTCTTGCATCATCTGTGGGATAGCAAGAGTTAATGTTTCACTTCCGTTTACCATTCTTTGAAACTGACTTGCCTGATTTCTTTTCATACCTACAAATGGTATGAAACCGGAACGGATGACAGAACACAGAGATTAGGAAGTTCTGCATTTGCAGTGACATTGGTATTCTCTACCACTGGAGAATTGTAAGGAGACTACTGCTCAGTGAACTGATATCGCACTTCCTGTGTCTAAATAAGGAAACCTGTCAGTGAATTGGAGACTTTATTGTTCAAAAGTTAAAACCAAAGAGCAGATCAGCAGCAGACTAAAACAAGTGAAATTGTCATAATGCCTTATAAGGAAAGCCAATGAAGACCAGGATAGTGAGGATCACCTTCACCCCATGTTTGAATTGTTTGATGCAGTTTTCTGTGCGACGTCATCTCTCCCTTCAGGCAACTGACAAGCTCCTTGTTTAAAAATCTGAGTTGATGCATCACCAAAGGTATTGCAATGTACTGTGTGTAAGCAACTTGTGGAGACTGAGACTGTAGCTTTGCTCACATTTTTGTTTTGTTTTTTATTCAAATTTCTGAGAAATGAAGAAGCTTAATAACAAGCTTAATCCCAGTTTTGGAGAAGCATTGCTCATCAGTACATGATAATCAGCTCACGTGAAGATATTCCAGAATTGATATCAGAGACCTAATTCAAACCCTGCAACGATAGATGCCATGAATTCTAAGTTGAAATTCTATGTCGAATGCCTTTAACCCATTACAACGTATCATGGAAAATCCCTTCCGATTCGCCTCTACCCCTTCGGGAAGTAAAGCTGCTATTCTTATTTGCTCCAAGATACATGTGACTCCAGACGCACAGGGTCAGGCTGCGGACGGTGATGGTCAGACTGGGGGTGGCGTTGGACAGTGGTGAGGGTCAGGCTTGGGGCGGTGTGAGGATG
>NW_025175678.1:0-1985 GCF_004010195.1 Chiloscyllium plagiosum | reverse complement strand
GGAAAGTCAAATCAAGGCAGGACGAACACAGAACGTGGTAAGGCCCTGAGGAGTGGTGGGACAGAGTGATCTTGGTGTTCAAATACATAGCCCTATGAAAGTGGCATCACAGGTAGGCAGGGTGGTGAAGAAGGCATTTAACATGCTGTCATTCATCCGTCGACCCATTAAGGAAAAGAATACAAACATTACCTGACAGTTGTATAAATCGTTGCTAACGTTGTACTTGAAGTATTGTGCTCAGTTTTGCTCTCCCTGTTGCGGGAAAGATGTTGATCAACCGGAAAGAATTCAAAGAACGTTTTCGTGTATGTTGCCAGGACAAGGGAGAAGTTGGCCAAGATGGAACTTTATTTCTTGGAACATAGGAGAATTAAGGTTTTACCTCGCTGAAGTGTGCAGACTCATGTGGGGCACAGATATGATGAATGCTTAGTCTTTTTCCTAGTCATGGAGATTTGAAAACAAAATGGCATATGTTTGAGTTGAGAGAGGAAAGATTCAACATAGATATGTGGGGCAATTTCTTCATACAGAAAGTCGTGCGTACATTGAATGAACTGCCAGACAAATCAGCTGAGGCAGGTAACATAGCAAAACATAAAGACAGTTTGGATTGGTGCATAGATCAGAGGAGTCGTGCATGACATGGAACATCTTCAGGCAATGGGAACGAACCGAGTTGGCACCATAATCAGTATAGACCAGTTTGGGCCAAAGGGTCACTTTTAATGCTATATTACTCTATGACGCGATGACTCGATAAGGAATGGTATCATACACAGACAAGTGGAACTGGGTTAGTTAACAAATTTTGTTGGCATGTACAACTTGGATTAGAGAGTCTCTTTCCCCGATGTATGACGCTATGACTCCATGACAGATGGTCCTCTCGAACTATGGCGACTTAAACTTCGTTCATAATGTATACGACTTCCTCTCTACATTCCCTGAATCTACATTTTTCTCCAATTTGATATTCATGTTTCACAGTGACAACACTTCCATGACATTTCTTTACCTTCAAAGCACCTTCCCCAGTCCTGAGGTAGTTAACAAGCTATATTTATACTTAAGCTGGCCATTTTTTCTAACAGTTACATTAACTTGAAAGGTGATGTAATTATGAAATTTTTCAGGCTCTGAAAGATGTGGATGCTTTGGAGAGGGTTCAGAGGAGGTTTACCAGGATGCTGCCTGGACTGAAGGGCTTATCTTATGAGGAGAGGTTGACTGAGCTCGGACATTTTTCCTTGGAGAAAAGGAAGAGGAGAGGCGACCTAATTGAGGTATACAAAATAACGAGAGGTATGGTTAGGGTCGATAGCCAGAGATTATTTCCCAGGGCAGAATGACTAATACGAGGGGTCATTGCTTTAAGCTGGTTGGAGGAAAGTACAGAGGGGATGTCAGAGGCGGGTTCTTTGCAAGAGAGTTGTGAGAGCATGTAATGCTTTGCCAGCAGCAGTTGTGGAACCATGACATTGTGGACATTTAAGCGACATGCATGTGGTCACAGATATTTGAGGGTGCATACATGTGGATCAATGGTCGGCACAACATCGTGGGCTGAAGGGCCTGTTCTGTGCTGTACTGTACTATGTTCTATGTTCTATTTGAAGCTCTATGGTTCTGGTGTCGAGTTAAACCTACAGGCCTTTAGGAAGGTGGTTCCAAGATTTTGATATAGCTACTGAAAGGGAATGCTGCTATAGTACGATTTGCATATGTGCATGTCATGGAGGTGAACCTGCATGCATTGGTGTTCTGAGTCATCTTCTGCTCTCATCCTCTATGTGTTGAGATTAACAGTTTGCATGTGACTGTGGAAGGAATGAGTTGAGTTAGTGCAGAGTTCATTATTAGTAGTGTTGACTGCTGCCACCATGTGTTATTTTTGTATGGGTTTCCAATCAAGTGAGCTATCTTGTCATGAAAACGTAAGCCTCTGGAGTTGCAACAAACCAGACAAGTAGAGGGTATTC
>NW_025175677.1:0-1985 GCF_004010195.1 Chiloscyllium plagiosum | reverse complement strand
ATCTTCTCTCGGTCTCAAGTCCTCTTGCATGCCTAATTCTTCTTAACACTCAGCTCTCTTACAGGTCAAAATCCATCTAAAACTTCTTTAAATACTTTCGTAGAACAGAGAACATAGAACAGTACAGCACAGTACAGGCCCATCGGTCCAGCACGTTGTGCTGCTCTTTTATCTTACTCTAATATCAGACTCATCGACATACTTTCGTGCATTATCCTTCATGTGCTATCCAAGCATCACTTAAATGTCCCGCAGGTATCTGACTCGACCAGCATTGCTGGCAGTGCATCCCATGCACCCAACACTCTCTGTGTAAGGAACCGAACTCTGACATCTCCCAAAACCTTCCTCCATTACGTTAAAATTATGTACCCTCGTTATATACATTTCTGCCTGGGGAAAAGGTCTCTGGCTATTCACTCCATCAATGCCTATCATATTGTACATCTCTATCCAGTCACCTTTCATCCTGCTTTAGTCCATTGAGAAAAGCCCTAGCTCCGTCAACCTTTCTTCATAAGACCTGCTCTCCAGTCCAGTCAGCATCCTGGCACCTTCCCTCTGCACCCTCTCGAAAGCTTCCTCATCCTCCCTATAATGAGGTGACCAGAACTAAACAAAATTTTCCAAGGGTGGTCTGCCCAGAGCGTTACAGATCTGCAGCATCACCTCGCGGCTCTTAAATTCAATCTTCCTGCTAATCAAAGCTAACATACTATACGCCTTCTTAACAACCCTATCACAATTTGGGTAGCAAACTTAATGGATCTATGGACATGGACACAAAGATCTCTCTTTTTCTCCACACTGCCATCAATCCTGGCGTTAACCCTGTATTCTGCATTCACATTAGACCTTGCAAACAGAATAATTTCATACTTTGCCAGGTTAAAATCCATCTGCCACTTATCAGCCCAGTTCTGCATCCTGTGAATGCCCCATTGCAACCGGCATCAGCCCTCCACACTATGTACCAGTCCACAAACTTCCGTGTAATCGGTAAACGTACTAACCCACTCTTCCACTTTCTCATCCAAGTCATTTATAAGACCCACAACGAGCAACCGTCCCACAACCGATCCATGCAGAACACCACTGGTCCCTTTCCGTGATCTAGCTCCCTTAACTCTCTGTGTAAGAGAATTCCTGATATTCCTTTCCCTCTGAAGAAAACATTCTCTGCTTCTCCATCATGACCTACTGAAATGAACAAAAGAGGGAATACAGACGCTCAAGTAAGAGAGACTGACCCCGAAGTCAAGGCAGTATTAGACTGGGGATGGCATCAAGGATCCTGAGCAAAATCGCATTAATGAGAATCGATTATGACCTCTGCACCGCTCGGAGTTATTCACAGCACAAGGGAAGGTACATATTATCAGTGGACATCAATCATCTCAGCCGTGGGGTGTCTCTGCAGGAGATTCTCAGGGTGTCTCCCTCAGCCCAGGCATCTGCAGTTGGCCAGCGGGGAATCCCTGCAGTGTGGAAGCAGGCCATTCAGCTCATTGAGTTCACACGGATCAGAAGTGGGGATATTCACTGAAGACTAGCAATGTTCAGAAAAAAATTCAGCCCTCAGCTTCTGAAGCCATCTGTGTCCATGTGCGACAAGACCTAGAGAACATTCAAACTTTTGCTGGTAGGTTTTGGTAACATTCATGTAACAGCACTGCCAGGCACTGCGCATTTCCCCAGAAAAAGGAAAAGCTCATTCAGTCCCTCAATGTGGGTTCACAAGAATATGGGGAAGTCATTCACCCCATCAAAACGACTGGGCAAGAGAGGGATAACCCAATCAGTCCCTCCTGCCTATGCCATAGGAAGACAAGGAGACCACTCACACCCATGAATCATTTACACGGGTCAGAAAGATACCATTTCACATCTGGAGCCATTTATAAAGCTACAAGACTTGGTCATTCAGCTTCTTCGATCACTGACATAGGAATAGGAAGGTGTCAGAAATGCTCCAATATCACACA
>NW_025175676.1:0-1985 GCF_004010195.1 Chiloscyllium plagiosum | reverse complement strand
AATGCCACTTTTTCCTTGTTACTAAATAGCGATTCTGATGAAGTGTCACTGGACTCAAAACACTAGCTCAGCTTTCATCCGACACATGCTGCTAGATCTGCTGAGTCTTTCCAGCAATTTCTGTTTTTGTTACTGATCTCTAATCAGATTATAATATAACTTGGTGATCTCTTCCTGGTACCATCATGTTGGTGGGCAGCTCAGGCATAACATGCCAATTGCTTCACATGTAACAAATTACATTTCGCAGGAATATTGATTATAGACAAACCTTACTTTCTAAAATTAAAGAATCCTTCTCCTTCACAGAACAACATTGTCGCCAGCAATGACATTCCAGTTCTCATGACTTAACATGTTGTTAAACTGAAAAGTTAATCTTAATTCAGTGACATACCAATTAACTCGAGATATTCGATCAGTTTATAATTTATAATATTATAATGAAAGAATAAATGAATTATGTCACTTATTGTGTTTGCTTTCACAGTTCATACACCTATAAATTCTATTGCATCCACAGCCAGGACGATAGAAGTTGGGACTTGTGGGGCATGGATTGAAATGAAAGCTTAGACACCAGCCGCGATTGAATCCCCAACTGTACTGAGCTGGCCGTAGTAACCAATCTAACAAGAATCATAGAGTGAGAGAATCATAGAGGCATCCAGCAGGGAAACACTCCCTTTAGTCCAACTAATCCATGCTGACCAAGTTTCTCAAATTAAACTACTCTCTCCTGCCTGCATTTGGCCCATATCCCTTCAAACATTTCTTATTCATATGCTTACTTAAATATCTTTAAACTTTTTAGCTGGACCACATCCACCACTTACTCTGAAAGTTCTCGAATCACGCTCTGTGTAAAAAAATTGCCCCTCATGTCTTATTAAGTCTTTCTCCTCTCACCTAAAATCTATGCCCCCTTGTCGTGAAATCATCCAGCCTAGTGAAAAGATATCTGTCTTCACCTTATCTATACCCCTCATGATATTATTAACCTCTATAAAGTCAACTCACAAAATACTACACTGCATCATAAAACAATCCCAACCAATTCAGCCTCCCCAGCTCTCCTTATGACTCAAACCTTCCATTCCGGGTAACATCCTGAATATCTCTTCTGAACCCCCTCAGTAATAGCCTTCTGACAGGTTGACCAGAACTGTACACAACCCTCCAAAAGTGCCCTCACCAATGTCCTTTACAACCTCAACTAAGTGTCTCAACTCTGATTCTCAAAGATCTGAGTCGGATCTCTCGTTATCCTTATTTAAATTTTTCATGCAAGTCTTGGACCAAACATTCTCTCCCTCAAACTAATGTAAAATTCAAAAATATATGGTCACTGCTGCATCATGTTATCCCTCCTATGAAGTCATTACTTAATGCTAATTTGTAATACAGTACCATGTTGGTTTCACCTGTTCTTTGGTTGAATCCAGAATATGTAAGTAAAATTAGTCCCATAATAACACAAGTAATTCTAGTGTAAACGCAAGCTACCTTTAGTACTGGAGAAACATAGAAACATGGTTAATTCTCAAGTTACTGTAGGGTATCATTAGTACTTGAAGTAACATGTTCAGCGCCAGCATCAATGTCAGATGTCATGAGAGTAACACAGTTAGCACATGTATCAAGGGAGGTTGCCACAAGACCCAGAATAGTACAGTCTTGCCAAAGTGAGATACAACTTGCAATGAACTGACACAATTAATGTTCCTGTCAAAATAAGTTAGAACGTATATTACTGTAACATATTGAACTCTAGTGTAAATGTATGATGCCACTAATCCTGGTAGAATATGCTCACTTTTGGTAGTGGAGGAATGGGACATTACAGATGAATCAAGAGCAGAGTCAGGGTGAAAGCTGTTGGGAATCAGTCTCCAGCAATCCTGTATGGATAGAGACCGTACCACCACAGTACTGACAGATTCCAATCTGTACTTGTGAAAAGTTGGTTCATTGTAGGAGTTTGG
>NW_025175675.1:0-1985 GCF_004010195.1 Chiloscyllium plagiosum | reverse complement strand
ATCCTTCCCAGAGCAGGGAGTCCAGAATTGCATCGAGTATTTTAAAAGAGGCCTAATCAGTGTCCTGTAGAGCCGCAGCATGACCTCCCAACTCCTATACTCAGTGCTCTGACCAATAAAGGCAAACATTCACTATCCTGTTTACTTGTCACTCCACTTTCAAGGAACTATGAACCTGCACTCCAAGGTCTCTTTGCTCAGCAACACTCACCAGTGCTTTACCATTGAGTGTATAAGTCCTGACCTGATTTGCCTTTCCAAAATGCAGCATCTCACATTTATCTGAATTAAACTTCATCTACAACTCCTCAGCCCATCTTTTCGAGATCCTGTTGTATTGTTAACCTTCTTACTGTCCACTGCACCTCCAATTTTGATGACATCTGCAAAGTACTAACCGAAGTATGTGGAGAAAGTGAGGACTGCAGATGCTGGAGATCAGAGCTGAAAAATGTGTTGCTGGAAAAGCGCAGCAGGTCAGGCAGCATCCAAGGAGCGGGAGAATCGACGTTTCAGGCATAAGCCCTTCTTCAGGAATGAGGAAGGTGTGCCAAGCAGGCTAAGGTAAAAGGTAGGGAGGAGGGACTTGGGAAAGGACATTGGGAATGCAATAGGTGGAAGAAGGTTAAGATGAGGGTGATAGGCCGGAGAGGAGGTGGGGGCGGAGAGATCGGGAAGAAGATTGCAGGTCAAGAAGGCGGTGCTGAGTCCGAGGGTTGGGACTGAGATAAGGTGGGGGGAGGGGAACCATACTATGTTCCATGTTCATATCCAAATCATTTATGTAAATGACAAAAAGCAGTGAACCCAGCACCGATCCTTGTAGGTCACCACTGGTCACAGGCCTCCGACTGGAGATGGTTATTGATTGGCAGTTTTGGTGCAAAAATCACTTGCCTCTTGTCAGTCCAAACCTGCATATTGTGTAGATCTTGTTGCCTTTGAATATAGACTGCTTCAGTATCTGAGGAGTTATGAATGTTACTGAATAATGTGCAATCTCTCTCTCTCTCTCTCATTCCCCCATTTCCGATGAGATTTCTTCCCCTAACTCCTGATTCCAAATTTCCTTGACTCTCTCCATGTCCCCCAAGACATTCCCTCTCTGCAGATGATATATGGTACTAACTGAAAGACCGTCCCCACGTCGGAGCACTCATCATTATGTATCCGACTTGTAGGGCTCGGTCAAGAACTTGGTAAATTTAATTAATTTTAGCGCCAAATAAATGATCTAAGCCATCCCGCAAACCTCCGCAGCACCTGGTTGGGTAATAACAAAGGGAACATCCTCACAGGATATAACAACCAAGGAAGAACAGTCATTTTAATCAAGGCTATATGGCCTCACCATGATCTGGGTATTCCCTCCCATCGCTGCAAATCCTGCTTTATCCTCTCAAACAGCGACACAAAGTTAGCTCCAAACAGTTGCAGGAAGTGAGGGGTGATAAAAATTCCCAGATAGAGAAAAGCTTTCTGTGACCATCTAAAAGGAAACTCCATTCCATCCTCCACCTTCAGTACCTCCACCAATCCCCCCACAGGCAGGACTTCAGATTTTGGAAAATTTATTCTGTATTCCGAAGAGCTGCCTAATAATTTAATGTTTTGTATGATCTGGGGTATGGACATTTCAAGGTTAGCTAAAAACAGTAGGACATTGTCCATATAGAGAGTGATTTTTATTTCCCCAACTCCCACCTTCGGGGAAAGAGAATTTCAGGGTCTTTTCAGACAGCCTCTGCCAGTGGTTCAAGTACCAAGGTAAACCGTAGGGGCAACAGGAGACATCCCTGTCGGCTGCCACTCCCCACACCAAAATTACTCAATTTAACCCCATTCATGATAACTGCCGCCTTGGGGTCTTTAGAAACACTGCCATCCACCTGGCAAAGGCCCCTCCCACACCAAAACTATCTAGAACAGCAAAGAGATACGACCATTCCACTCAATCAAAAGCCTTTTCTGCCTCCAGGGAGACC
>NW_025175674.1:0-1985 GCF_004010195.1 Chiloscyllium plagiosum | reverse complement strand
TACAGATATCTCCCTGAGAGAGAGGGGAGGGGACTGGGAGACACCAGTCTGTGGACAGATATCTCCCTGAGAGAGAGTGGAGGGGACTGGGAGACCTCTTGTTCCTGTGCAACAGGCCGTATTGATAGACAGGAGGGTGGAGAGGGCACAGAATGCCATTCGCGCGGTGGGTCGTTTCGAACACAGGAGCGAGGATCTCAAGAGACGTCACGATCGGCTGGGCGAGAGTTTAGTGGGAAATTCAAGTGTTCCAGGAGATCCAGCCGACGCGTAGCGACTCACACTCAAGACGGTCTCAAGACTGGGGGAGGACGCGTTCGGCAAACAGAAATCTTCGCTCCCCCGCCCCCCCCCCACCGGCTCCCCGAGGCGCGGCGCTCCCGGTTTCAACTGAAGACCGGGTTCTGTCCTTGGAAGAGGGCGATGAGGTTGCTGTCTGGAGCGGGCTCTGAGATGATTTTTTGGACCTGCGAGAGAGAGAGAGGAAAACAGGACGCGAGGTATTGGGTTGCGGTGTGACAAAGCGGCGCGGGACTGACACGACGCACGGCAGGGACAAACGTCTGAGGCCGCGTTTAGAGCGTAAACACAGGGACGCGCTTCTGAGGGTCTGCGCAGGCCGCGTTTGGAGCGTAAACACGGACGATTTTCTGAGTCCCTGCGCAGGCCGCGTTTGGAGTGTAAACGCAGGGAAGCGCTTCTGAGAGTCAGTACAGGCCGCGTTTGGAGCGTAAACACAGGGACGTGCTTCTGAGGGTCTGTGCAGGCTGCATTTGGAGTGTAAACGCAGGGACACGCTTCTGAGGGTCTGTGCAGGCCGTGTTTGGAGTGTAAACACAGGGACGTGCTTCTGTGTCCCTGCGCAGGCTGCGTTTGGAGTGTAAACACAGGGACGCGCTTCTGTGTTCCTGCGCAGGCTGCGTTTGGAGTGTAAACACAGGGACGTGCTTCTGAGTCCCTGCGCAGGCCGCCTTTAGAGTATAAACGCAGGGACGCGCTCCTGAGGGTCTGCGCAGGCCGCGTTTGGAGTGTAAACACAGGGACGTGCTTCTGAGTCCCTGCGCAGGCCGCCTTTGGAGTATAAACGCAGGGACGCGCTCCTGAGGGTCTGCGCAGGCCACGTTTGGAGTGTAAACACAGGGACACGCTCCTGAGGGTCTGTGCAGACCGCGTTTGGTGTGTAAATGCAGGGACGCGCTTCTGAGGGTCTGCGCAGGCCGCGTTTGGAGTGTAAATGCAGGGACACGCTTCTGAGGATCTGTGCAGGCCGTGTTTGGAGCGTAAACACCGGGACGCGCTCCTGAGGGTCTGCGCATCGTGCGCAGTTTTAGGGCCCCCCCACCGTATCTCTGGGAAGGACGCACGGGCGCCTGGAGCGCGCCCGGAGCCCGATGCCATGAGGAGTCTGCGTCGACAGAGGACGAGGGAGGGAGGTAAGGATCTTGGGATGCTGAACGGCGCGACACTGGGAAAAGGTGTCCGTCGGCCGGGGGGAGAGACCAGGACCCAAGGGCACGGAGCGAGGGGAAAGACCCTTCAGCCGGAGACGAGGGAAAACTGTGGACGGCACAGGACATCGAGAGTGTTTATGACGGAGACAGTGAGGTTCCAGGACGCCGAGGGTAACGTGGGGAAAGGAAGGCAGAGGAGACTCAATGGGCTGAATGGCCGCATTTCTGCCGCAACGGTCGAATAGGGAGTCGGGGATGTCACGCTGGGGTTGTAAAGGATGTTGGTGAGGCCTCGTCTGGAGGACTGCGTCCAGTTCCGGTTACAGGAAGGATTTGTTGCCGGGAATTGAGGGTCTGAGCTACACGGAGAGGCTGGGACCTGTTTTCACTGGAGTGTAGGAGGTTGAGAGGTGTTCTGAGTGTGGGGTCTGACCGAGGGGAGACTGGGGAACTGTGCACAGTGCTCCGAGTGTGGGTCTGACCGAGGGGAGACCGGGGAACTGTGCACGGTGCTCCCGAGTGTGGGTCTGACCG
>NW_025175673.1:0-1985 GCF_004010195.1 Chiloscyllium plagiosum | reverse complement strand
GCTCCCTCAAAACATCAGATAGTGCTCCCGCAGAACCTCAGAATGTGCTACCTCAATATCTCAAAAAGTGCTTCCTCAGAACCTCAGATGGTGCTCCCTCAGTCCCTCAGAAAGAGCTCCCTCAGTATCTCAAAAAGTGCTTCCTCAGTACCTCAGATAGTGCTCCCGCAGTACCTCAGAATGTGCTCCCTCAATATCTCAAAAAGAGCTCCCTCAGTACCTCAGATAGTGATCACTCAGTACCTCGGAAAATGCTCCCTCAATATCTCATAAAGCGCACCCTCAGCACCTCAGAAAGTGCACCCTCTGTACCTCAGAGAGGGCTCCCTCAATACCTCAGATAGTGCTTCCTCAGTACATCAGTCAGTGCTCCCTCAATAACTCAGATAGTGCTCCCCCAGTACCTCAGATAGTTCTACCTCAGTACCTCAGATAGTACTCACTCAATACCTCAGATAGTGCTCCGTCAGTACCTCAGACAGTGCTTCCTCAAAACCCAGAAAGTGCTCCCTCAATAACTCAGTTAGTGCTCCCTCAATGCCTCAGATAGTGCTTCCTCAGAACCTCAGATACTGCTCTCTCAATACCTCTGAATGTGCTCCCGCAGTACTTCAGAAAGTGCTCCCTCAATGCCTCAGATAGTGATTCCTCAGTACATCAGATAGTGCTCCCTCAATAACTCAGATAGTGCTCCCTCCGTACCTCAGATAGTTCTCCCTCAGTACCTCAGATGGTACTCTCTTAATACTTCGGAAAGTGCACCTTCAAAACATCAGATAGTGCTCCCGCAGTACCTCAGAAAGTGCTCCCTCAATATCTCAAAAAGTGCTTCCTCAGCACATCAGATGGTGCGCCCTCAGTACCTCAGAAAGTGCTCCCTCAATAGCTCAAAACGTGCTTCCTCAGTACCTCAGATAGTGCTCCCGCAGTACCTCAGAAAGTGCTCCCTCAATATATCAAAAAGTGCTCCCTCAGTACCTCAGATAGTGATCACTCAGTACCTCGGAAAATGCTCTCCCAATATCTCATAAAGCGCTCCCTCAGCACCTCAGAAAATGCTCCCTCATTACCTCAGAGAGGGCTCCCTCAATACCTCAGATAGTGCTTCCTCAGTACATCAGATAGTGCTCCCTCAATAACTCAGATAGTGCTCCCTCAGTACCTCAGATAGTGATCACTCAGTACCACAGATAGTTCTCCCTCATTACTTCAGATAGTAATCCCTTAATACCTCAGATAGTGCTTCCTGATTACATCAGATAGTATTCCCTCAATACCTCAGATCGTGCTCCCTCAGTACCTCAGAAAGTGCTCCCTCAGTACCTCAGAAAGTTCTCCCTCAATACCTCAGAAAGTGCTCCCTCAATACGTCAGATCGTTCTCCTTCAATATCTCAGATAGTTCTCCCTCAATCCTTCAGAAAGTGCTCCCTCAATACCTCAGAATGTGCTCCCTCAATAGCTCAGATATTTCTCCCTCAGTAATCTGATAATGCAATCTCAATTCCTCAGATAGTTCTCCCTCAATACCTCAGACCGTGCTCACTCAATACCACAGATAATGTTTCCTCAGCACCTCACATAGTTCTCCCTGAGTTCCTCAGATAGTACTCCCTTAATACCTCAGAAAGTGCTCCCTCAAAACTTCAGATAGTGCTTCCTCAGTACATCAGGGAGTGCTCCCTCAATAACTCAGACAGTGATTCCTCAGTACCTCAGATAGTGCTTCCGCAATGCCTCAGATAGTGCTTCGTCAGGACCTCAGATAGTTCTCCCTGAATTCCTCAGATAGTACTCCCTTAATACCTCAGAGAGTGCTCCCTCAATACCTCAGGTAGTGCTCCCTCAGTACCTCAGATAGTTCTCCCTCAGTACCTCAGATAGTGTTTCCACAGTACATCTGATAGTGCTCCCTCAATAACTCAGATAATGCTCACTGAGTACCTCAGATATTTAGAACATAGAACATAGAACATAGAACAATAC
>NW_025175672.1:0-1985 GCF_004010195.1 Chiloscyllium plagiosum | reverse complement strand
TGTTCACAGGCCCAGCTGAGTACCTGCAGCACTGTGTGTGTGTGTGTGTGTGTGTGTGTGTGTGCGCGCGTGTGTGCGCGCGTGTGTGCGTGCGTGTGTGTGCGCGCGCGCGGGGGTGTTTTGGATCCTCGTATGTACTTGCTTTACAGACAGCTTCCTACCTCCACCAGCCAGTTCAGAAAGTAGCACTCTCACTGATGGACACAGTTTCACGTTCGAATCCCACTCAGAGACTGAAGTGCGCACATCGAGCCTAAACTGTCAGTGAAGCAGTGAGGGAGTGTCTCTGATACATTTTATTTTAAAGATGGCCATTAAATGGAGCAGTCATGGTGTGGATATAAAAGATCCCACAGTACAATTTCAAAGGAGAGTAGGGGAAGAGCTCCTAGTTCCCTGGGCACTACATCTGCTTCCCTGGGCACTACATCTCCTTCAACCAAGATCACACACAAACTGGAAGCTTCATCCAGCCACCAACAGGCTGCTGTCTGTGGGAGCTTATGTGGACAAACTGGCTACCTCACTTCCTACTTCAGTCATAGTCTCTGTGAATGGCAGAGCAGACTCAATGGGGTGAATGGTCTATTTCTGCTCCTCTGTCTTATGGTCTTATTATAACAGTGACTACACTGTAACATTTCATCACTAGCTATAGAGCACTTTGGGACATCCAGTGTGGTGAAAGATGCCAAATAACTGCAAGTCTTTTTTTTTAACGACAACATTCAGCAACACATCTGATACTAACATTATTTCCTCTTTCACACAACCGAGAATCCAAAAGGTCAACTCCACCACTCCTTTCAACAGTTGCTCTTCAACAGCCATGACACGGTCCTTTTGTATCGAAATGGCCAAAATTCTCAACAGGTGGAAAGCTCCACTTTCGAAATTCCAAAGCACCTGGTGATTATTCTTTAAAATCTAACCATTGAACTCTCCTGACCACACAAGCCAAACCAGAGCGTTCATTGCCCTTGCTTGAAGGCAGATTCACTCTCCCATCAATCAGCCACGCTCATTGTATAAAGCAGCCTGAGCTTATTGGCAAGGACAAAGAGAAAGCCCAGTTAGACATCAGGAATGTAACCCACAAATACAGAGTATACCACACGTACAAATGTAAACTGGTCTGTCTCTACCTTGAATTCCGAAGGTTTATTTATAAATGGTTAACTAATCAAGTCAACAGCAAACAGGAGGTGAAAATATCCATTTACAATTGTCACTCCAACCTCAATATTGGCAGTGTATTGGGAAAGGAAATGATTTAAGGATTAGTGATACTCAGCTGAATCCCCTCATACCATGACTCTCTCAGGGCTGTAATTGTGAAGAAATTTATTGAAACTGACTAAGACTTGAGCAAGTCGAAAAAATCTGAAGGCCTAACAGTCTTTCAAGTACATTCCATAGGCCCCTGTTCACGAGGGGAAAGAAAAACAAGACCTTTTCGAAACTATTTTGACATTTTGCTACAGGCATAAAGTAGTTTCCTACGAACTTAGATTAGTAAATTAACAACATGACTCCAAAACACATTGTCTTGTGACTCGAAAGATTGGAACCTTTAGCAAATTTTCTTGCCTTCATCCTCTAAGTAAAGATGCCAGGTTCCAAATGAATGAAATAATTTGGTGAGGGGGAAGAGGATGTTACAAGAATTAAACAAATCTTGTCGTTATGATTCTCTGCACAATTCCTGATCAAGTACAAAAAGACAGAATGATTCACAAATGCATGGCCAAAATTATTTTGTGTAAATTCACTTGTGAAATTATCGCATTGAAATGCTCTGCTGTCTCTCTCTAAAAGGCAGGATGAGGGAGTCCAAGCTGCACTTCATGCTGGTCTTTAGAACCTGCCTTGCAGTCAAAAACAAAATGCAACTCCTTAGGGATACCAGTCGGACAGCCTCAGAGAACAAAGAGATCGACAGATATGTCACATCAACCCTCAAGAAGCTGCCCATCACCCACATA
>NW_025175671.1:0-1984 GCF_004010195.1 Chiloscyllium plagiosum | reverse complement strand
GTTCAGTTCTCTCTAAATTTTTTCCACATTACTTCATGTGCAGAATTAATGTGCATTAACACTCCAATGTGGCCCAGCAATGACAATCCTGCATTTGAGATACAATGCATCCATTATATAATGTTGATATTCTATTTATTCGAAATGCGGTTAACTTTGGTGAAAAATGTGACATGTGACATTCTCCACTTGGAGTCACTAATTTAGAAAGCCAGCTTAACCAGTACATGTGCTGATTCCATTGAATCAATTCAAGACATTGAAGAAGGGACCAGTTGTTGTGACAATACAATTTTGTGTCCTGACTGAGATCAGGGTTTCGAAATCTATTTCAAGAATACGTCATGACTTATAATAAAATCTCTCTTAAAAAATGAGGTAGGTAACTACTGCGTTTCCAGCTGTCATTCTGAGACAACAAGTCATATTACTGGAAGTCTGCATACCTGTTAGTTCTGATGTACTTGGTGGGGGATTTGTGGATGTGGAGGTTGGTATTGTAGTTGTTGATTGTACAGCTGTTGAAGATGATTCAGTGGATGTGGATGTGGAAACACTTGATGTTCCTGTGCAATAAAAATCAAAATGTAGACTAGATTTCCAACATAACCTGACTCTAAACATAGACATCCAATGTCAGAAAGTTAAATTCTAAGCCAAATTTGGAATGCCTGCGAGCTATCTGTAAAAGAGTTCATGCATTGTAGCTGGTACATTCAGAGAGTTATTACATTAAACCTTTCAATAAAGCAAAATATTCTGAAAATCTACAGGATAGATACGTCTGTTCCCATTACGTGCAAACCAATCCTTCAGTTCTCTCTCAGTTTTGTCTGGTTTGCTTCATGTGCACAGTTAACGTGCACAAACTCTTAAATTTAGCCCACATTTACAACAATCACGATCGTGCATTTGAGATAAAATACATTTGTAAGTTTGTACTCTACTCTGCTTACTGGGTCTGAGTCTAGCTTATCTCAAACGTACTGGTTGGCCATTGTTCTCCACTTTCAATCACTAATTTTCAAAACCAACTGAACCAGACCATAGATTAATGTCTTTGAATCTATTCAATTCAGTAAAGATGGAATCCAGTTGAAGTGGCTGCACAATTTTGCGTACTGACTTAGCTCAGGATTTCGATATGTATTATCATAACACATAACAAAATCTCTTTTCACAAATGTGGATAACTCTGTTCCTTTCGCAGTGGTGAATCTGAGCCGAGCAGTGCTGTTAAACTTATTATCAATGATAATGTTTAAATTATTTGAAATGTTTTCCAAACCATCAGTATGCAATAGCTGCAAGAGAGAAATTGCTGATGCTTCTTAGTTCCTGTTGATACCAAACGGAAACCCGTTGTTCAGTTCAGTGTGGACTCACCTGTTATTGGCGGAGTTGTGGTCTGTGTACTTGTTGGTTCGGATGTATCTGTTGGTGGAATCGTGGATGTGGAGGTTGTTGTTGTAGTTGTTGATGGTCCAGATGTTGAAGATGGTTCAGTAGGAGCAGTTGTTGAAACACTTGATGTACCTGTGCAATACAAAACACAATTTTGCTTTTAATTACAGTATCCTTGAACCATAACTGCCCCACGCAATGAGACATTGTTACATTTTCAGCTGAATTTGTTATGTAAAACAGTTAGTCCGTGAAAAGTGTAAGCTCATTTGAGCTGTTGTATTCGGAAAGTTCAGACGTAACATGTTCACTTAAAAACACATTATTGTGTCCATGAAGCAGGTTAGTTTGTCAGTTCCTAGAATGTAGTAACCAATTTGCTCTGGATATTTCCCACATTTCTCCATTTGCAGAACTAATGTAATTAACACTTCAATTTGGCCCAGCAATGATTATCATACATTTGAAATAAAATGCATCCATTATATAATGTTGCTCTTTTTTTTATTGGAACTGCGAAAATCTTCTGTCAACATGTTGCAGGCCATTGTTCTCCACTTTCAATCAATAATTTACAAAA
>NW_025175670.1:0-1984 GCF_004010195.1 Chiloscyllium plagiosum | reverse complement strand
TGAGAACTATTCATTGAGAACCTTGCCCATCTATTGTGGCTCCATATGTATTTGTCCAAATTGGTCCTTGAGGGGTCAAATCTTACCTTCATACATTCGAATACATTCAAGAGCTCCTCTACTGTGATATGGAATGCTCTCAAGATATCACCACTAGCTTCCCTACGCTCCCAAGTCTGCATGATATTCTCCACGGTTAGCACACATGAGAACTATTCATTGAGAACCTTGCCCATCTACTGTGGTTCCATACGTATTTGTCCAAATTGGTCCTTGAGGGGTCAAATCTTAACTATAATGACTCATTTTTCTCAATATACTTAAAAATTACTTCTTTAGATCCACTCTTATCTTCTCAGGCAATGCTATCTCATACCCTCTTTTGTCCCTCCTGATTTCTTTTTTAGTAAACCCATCTATTCCCTATATACCTCCAGGTAATTCCTGGATCCCAGCTGCCTGTACCTGAGCCGAGTATTTTTTTTCAGGTCAAACCCCGTCATCCATATTTTCCTCTCCAGTCAATCTTTCGCTTGACTCTCAGACGAATGTTGAGCCCTTGACCTCCAGTTATCTCTCAATTAAAAGCCTCCCACTTGCCAGAGGACCCTTTGTCTGCAAACAAGCCAGTCAAATCAACACCTGCAAGCTCCTCTCTACTTCCAAAAAAAATCACCTTTCCCCAAGTTAGAACTTGAACCAATGGACCATTTTCCCTCACCATAACTATTTTAAAATTAATGGAACTTTGTTCACTGCTCCCAGCGTGCTCCCCCACTGTCACCTCCATCACATGCCTTATTTCCCAAGAGTTGTTCGAGTTTTGCTCCTTTCCGAGTAGGATCTTCTATGTACTGCTTGGGGAAAATTCCCTGAACATACTTAATAGGTTCACGCCATCTATGTCCACCCCACCTTAATTCTATGTCAGCCTTAGTATTTGTTAGGAAAATTAAAACTTGCTACGATGAAATCTTATTGCCCTTTCTCGTCTCCACAAGATGTCCACATATTTTTGTTCCTCTAAATCCCGTTGACTCTTTGGGACCCTACAGCACAACCCGGTAATGTCATCATCACTTTCTTATGCTTTAGCTCCACCCACAAAGCCTTACTGGATGATCCTTCAATTATTTTATTTCTGATCACGGCTGTAATACTCGTCTTAATCAAAAATGCATCTCGGCTCCCCTCCTTCCACCATTTCTGTTCCGCCGAGAGCACCTTCACCCTGGCACATTAAGCTGCCATTCCTGTCCCTACTTGAGGCATGTTTCTGTAATGGCAAAAATATCCCAGTCCGTTTTTTTAAGATTACTTTCCGTGTGGAAACAGGCACTTCGGCGCAACAAGTCCACATCAACCCGCCGCAGCGCAACCCACCCAGACCCATTCCCCGGCATTTATCCATTCACCTAACACTACGGGCAATTTAGCATGGCCAATTTACCTAACCTGCACATTTTTGGTCGGTGGGAGGAAACCGGAGCACCCGGAGGAAACCCACACAGTCAGTCACCTGAGATGGAAATTGAACCCGGGTCTCTGATACTGTGAGGCAGCAGTGCTAACCACTGTACCATCGTGCCGCCCATGTACCTTGCCCTGAGTTCATCAGCCTCACCAGAAACAGATGTAATTTTATCGAACAGGCTTCGAATACCCTGTCGTGTTCCAACCTGAGCTCTCTCTTCACTTTACTGTTTCTGATTGCTGTATCTCCTTCCAGCTCGCATTTGCCTCTCCCAGCCCGCGCCCCAGCCAATCTTGTTGAAATCCGCCCTTTTCGCACGAGCAAACGTCCCCTCGAAGATATTGGTACCCCTCCAA
This sequence comes from Chiloscyllium plagiosum, assembly GCF_004010195.1. Taxonomy (NCBI): domain Eukaryota; kingdom Metazoa; phylum Chordata; class Chondrichthyes; order Orectolobiformes; family Hemiscylliidae; genus Chiloscyllium; species Chiloscyllium plagiosum. Next base: position 154 of record NW_025175670.1, on the reverse strand, counting down.
TTCTGGTCCAAATTATTCCGCTTGAAAAGGTCATTCTTTTTTTCAGAGATGATCCAAATGGTCTGAAAATCTGAATCTCTGCCCCCTGCAACAATTCTTTAGCCACGCATTTATCAGCCATATCCTCCTATTCTTTCCCTCATTAGCACGTGAC
>NW_025175669.1:0-1984 GCF_004010195.1 Chiloscyllium plagiosum | reverse complement strand
CATCTCTCTGACTCTAAATGGGACTAGAGTAGGTTAGGATATCTGGGGCAGCATGGACGGGTTGGGCCGAAGGGCCTGTTTCCGCGCTGTACATCTCTCTGACTCTAAATGGGACTAGATTAGGTTGGGATATCTGGGACAGCATGGACGGGTTGGGCCGAAGGGACTGTTTCCGCGCTGTACATCTCTCTGACTCTAAATGGGACTAGATTAGGTTGGGATATCTGGGACAGCATGGACGGGTTGGGCCGAAGGGCCTGTTTCCGCGCTGTACATCTCTCTGACTCTCCGAAAGCTAGCGCTCCCAAATAAACCTGTCGGGATCTAACCTGGTGTTGTGTGATTTTTAACTTTGTCCACCCCCCTGTCCAACACCGCTATGTCCAGTTCAGCCTCACGGGGAATTTCACACCTTCCCTACGTTATCTGGGCTGACGTGACGCCGACTGTTAAAGTGCACTCGAGAATGTAACGTTTCAAGAAAAGGTTTCGCGACTTACGTTTGAAAGATGAGAGACTAAAAACCAGGTCTTTTTCAACAAATCATTTCAGTGTTACCTCACACTGGACGTAGATGGAATGGTGCAGGTGGGGTGGGCTTCAGATTAGTATGACAGGGTGGCGCAGCATCGAGGGACGAAGGGCCTGTCCTGTTCTATGTTCTATGTCAACGTTTGCCGTAAATTCTGCGTCCTACAGTCTTATTCTCCAGTGGCGCTCCGAACGCTCGTGCTTCCCAAATAAACCTGTCGGGCTGTAACCTGGGGGTGGTGGGGTTTTTGGTCTTATCTCAAAAGGTTGCACTGCAGGAACTCACCAAAGACCCTCAGACAGCCGTACCCACGGCCGCATTCAAAAGGAGCTTTCGGACTGGCGCACGGATAGGAAAGATTTACCAGGATACAGACCAAGCCGTGGGTCGGTGGGACTGGCTGAGTCTGGGAACCGAGAAGGACAAGGGGCGGCAGTTACACGGTAACACCCCCCCCCCCCCCCTCACCGCACATATCCTCACCCCCCGATGAAGGGCTTTCGCCCGAAACGTCGATCCCCCTGCTGTGCTTTTCCAGCACCCACTCCAGCCTCGACTCTGATCTCCGGCATCTGCGGTACCCACCTCTGCCTGGGAAATCTATCGGCCCGTTCCTTCCTGGGTCAGAATCCTGGGATTCCCCCCCCCCCCCTCGGGGACATCGTGGGTCTAACCCTACAGCACGTGGGCTGCAGCGGGTCAAGGAGGCAGCTCTCAAGGGCGGGGGCAACTGGGGACGGGGGAAATAAATACAGGGCTGAGCCAGCGATAGTTACAACAAAATGTACACCTCACAAGGGGGTAGAGTGCGGAAGGAGGCCATTTGGCCCATCCGACAACCCTCCAATCCCTTCCCCTGTAGCCTCACAGTTCCCATGGCCAATCCACCCTCACCTGCCAACTCCAAATAAACCTGTTGTCATTGGATTTTTGACCTTGCCCACCCCCCAGTCCAACGTTGGCATCTCCACATTGGGAAACACAGGGAGAACGTGCAAACTCCACACAGACAGTCACCCAAGGGTGGGCTCAAACCCAGGACCCTGGCACCAGGAGGCAGTGGTGCTAACCACTGAGCCAACCATGCCACGGACAGCCCCCCCCCCTGCTCCTATTACCTATGCCTCTAGGTACGTGTCTCTCTGTGAAAAGTGCAACATTGGCACCAATTCTCTTTCCCTTCAGAAGATAACGTGCCAACATGTACAAGGGTAGGGCCGATGCCCGAAACATCGTCTCTCCTGCTGCGCGGCTGCTGCCCTGACCTGCTGTGTTTTTCCAGCAACACACACTCGCCACTGCCCAGAGTCCACGGAGTCTCACAAAAACGGAAGCAGTGCTGAGGGAGCGGGCGCTGTCGGAGGGTCAGTGCTGAGGGAGTGGGCACTGTGGGAGGGTCAGTGCTGAGGGAGTGGGCACTGTCGGAGGGTTAGTGCTGAGGGAGTGGGTCTG
>NW_025175668.1:0-1984 GCF_004010195.1 Chiloscyllium plagiosum | reverse complement strand
GTGAACACTATCATTGTAGTGAACACCATCACTCTAGTGAACACCATCACTGTAGTGAACACTATCATTGTAGTTCACACCATCACTGTAGTGAACACTATCACTGTAGTTCACACCATCACTGTAGTGAACACTATCACTGTAGTTCACACCATCACTGTAGTGTACAATATCATTGTAGTGCACACCATCACTGTAGGAACACTATCACTGTAATTCTCACCATCACTGTAGTGAACACTATCACTGTAGTTCACACCATCACTCTAGTGTACAATATCATTGTACTGCACACCATCACTGTAGTGAACACCATCATTGTAGTGAACACCATCACTCTAGTGAACACCATCACTGTAGTGAACACTATCATTGTAGTTCACACCATCACTGTAGTGAACACTATCATTGTAGTGAACACCATCACTCTAGTGAACACCATCACTGTAGTGAACACTATCACTGTAGTTCACACCATCACTGTAGTGAACACTATCACTGTAGTTCACACCATCACTGTAGTGTACAATATCATTGTAGTGCACACCATCACTGTAGGAACACTATCACTGTAATTCTCACCATCACTGTAGTGAACACTATCACTGTAGTTCACACCATCACTCTAGTGAACACTATCACTGTAATTCACACCATCACTGTAGTGAACACTATCATTGTAGTTCACACCATCACTGTAGTGAACACCATCACTGTAGTGAACACTATCACTCTAGTGAACACCATCAGTGTAGTTCACACCATCACTGTAGTGAACACTATCACAGTAGTGAACACTATCATTGCAGTTCACACCATCACTGTAGTGAACACTATCATTGTAGTTCACACCATCACTGTAGTTCACACTATCACTGTAGTTCACACCATCACTGTAGTGAACAATATCACTGTAGTTCACACCAGCACTGTAGTGAACAATATCACTGTAGTTTACACCATCACTATAGTGAACACTATCACTGTAATTCACACCATCACTGTAGTGAACACTATCACTGTAGTGCACACCATCACTGTAGTGAACAATATCACTGTAGTGAACTATATCACTGTAGTTCACACCATCATTGTAGTGCACACTATCATTGTAGTTCACACCATCACTCTAGTGAACACTATCACTGTATTTCACACCATCACTGTAGTGAACACTATCACTGTAATTCACACCATCACTGTAGTGAACACTATCACTGTAGTTCACACCATCACTGTAGTGAACAATATCACTGTAGTAAACACTATCATTTAGTGCACACTATCACTGTAGTGCACACCATCACTGTAGTGAACAATATCACTGTAGTTCACACCATCATTGTAGTGCACACTATCGCTGTAGTTCACACCATCACTGTAGTGCACACTCTCGCTGTAGTGCACTCCATCATTGCAGTGCTCACTCTCACTGTAGTGCACTCCATTATTGTAGTGTACATTATTACTGCGGTGCACACTATCACTGTAGTACACAACGTCACTGTGGTACACATCATCACTGTAGTGCAGACTATCTCTGTAGTTCACACAGTCACTGTAGCTCACACCTTAACTGTAGTGCACATTCTCATTGTCGTGCACACGAACACTGTAGTGAACACTATCACTGTAATCTCAGTAATGCACACCATCACTTTAGTGCACATTATCACTGTAGTGCACACTATCACTATAGTACACACCTTAACTGGAGTGCACACTTTTACTGTATGTCCCCAAGGTAGCAGCTGAGTCGCACTCCAGAGCCGGGGCTCGGTAACTCCATCCACTACTTTTCTTTATATCTCTCCTCAGGTTTTTTTGTCGTTCTTTTTAGTTTTTCACCCTGACATCCCAGCATGAAAGCAGACAAGGGAGGCGCGGTAGTAGTTTGGCGCACCGACCTCTACACCGCTGAGGCCAAACGCCAGCTCGCAGATACCTCCCCCTACTGCCCCCTTGACCATGACCCCACCCCCCA
>NW_025175667.1:0-1984 GCF_004010195.1 Chiloscyllium plagiosum | reverse complement strand
CCTCTCTCTCTAACATCTCCAGCCTTACTTTCCTATCTCGGTAACATCTCCAGCCTTGTTTTCCTCTCTCTGTAACATCTCCAGAAAGCTTTCCTATCTCTAAAATATCTCCAGCCTTGCTTTCCTATCTCTGCTTTCCTTCACACCTCAATGAATTGGTTTTTACGCACTTAGTGAATTGGTTATATATCTGCTCCTGTATTTTCATATTTCTGGAACTCTATAAAATATCCCCAGCGTTTGGACCCTAACCGCGACGCATAAAGCCTCATTTGAAGACACATCCAAGATATCGTCCCTCCTTACTGCAGTAACTGTTCCTTAATAAATAATGCAATACCACCTCCTTTTTAACATTCTCTCCTGTCCTGCCTATAGTTCCAGTAGTACAGAATATTGAGTTGTTAGCCCTGACCACCCTCAAACACGTCTCTGTGATGGCAAAAATATTTCACCTCCACATGTCATCTCACGCCATTATCTCATCAGTCTGCCTGATAATACACCCAGTATTAACGTAATCTGGAATATAACACCTGGAATACTCTGTGCCTCGGAGTTCCTCAATCGTCCTCAAACATGACCAAACCATGAACCAAAATTGTAACTCTGGGACTGAATGAATATTTGTTGAACTGTAATTTCTTTTTTAAAAATGTATTTCTCAAGTCCAACTTTCCAGAACTGAGCAGTCAGCTCCACATACAATGAGCTTCTGATGGTTTTCCGCTCAGTGTGCAGAGGGGACAGCCCTCAGTAATGGAGAAACTGAGGACTGCAGATGATGGAGATCAGAGTCGAACAGTGTGGTGCTGCAAAAGCACAACAGGTCAGGACGTATCCGACGAGCAAGAGAGTCGCTGTTTCGGCCATAAGCTCATTATCAGGAAGGGATTGGTGCATTCCTTTTTATTTGAATCTGTGATTCGCAGGACTTTGAGAACCGCACTTACTCAGGAAGGCAGCACTGCATATTGCACTGAAATGGAAAGCAGTCAATCATTTGTATGGACAGGGTGCAGACAAGGTGAGGGGAAGTACAGACTGATTGAAGTACAAACATAAGGATAGATAAATCCCCTGGGCCAGATGGGGTATACACAAGGTTACTCCAGGAGGTGATGGAAGAGATCGGTGTGCCTTTGGTGATGATCGTTGCGTCCTCGCTGTCCACTGGAGTGGTACAAGATGATTGAAGTGTGGCAAATGTTATTCCCTTGTTCTAGGAAGGGAATAGGGATAACCCTGGGGAATGACTGAACAGTCAGTCTTACATCAGTGGTGGGCAAAGTATTGGAGACGCTTCTGAGAGGCAAGATTTACAATTACTTAGAAAATGATAATTTGATTAGAGATAGTCAGCATGGCTTTTTGAGGAGCAGGTCATGTCTCACAAAACTTATTAAATTATTTTCAGATGTGAAAAATACAAGTCGTGAAGGTAGATGTGGTGAACACGAATTTTAGCAAGGCGTTTGATAAGGTTTCCCATTGTAGGCTCATTCAGAAGCTAAGGAGGAATGGGATGCAGGGAAATTTGGCTCTCTGGATACGGGCATGGCTGGCCCATAGAAGACAAAGGATGGTAGCAGATGGAAAGAATTCAGCCTGGAGAACAGTGACCTGTGGTTTTCCACAGGGATCGGCTCTGGGACCTGTGCTGTTTGTGATTTTTATAAATGACTCTGATGAGGAAGTGGAATGGTGGTTAGTAAGTATACCGAAGACATGCAGGTTGATGGAATTGTGAATAGTGTGGAAGGCTGTTGTAGGTTGCAACAGAACATTGACAGGATGAAGAGCTGAGCTAATAAGTGGCAGACAATGTTCAACCTTAAAAAGTGTGAAGTGATTTGGTTTAGAAGGTTGCATTTGAAAACAGAATACAGAGTTAAAGGCAGAATTCTTGGCAATGGGGAGGAACAGAAGGATCGCGTGGTCCATGTCCACAGATCCCACAAAATTGTCACCTAAGTTGATATAG
>NW_025175666.1:0-1984 GCF_004010195.1 Chiloscyllium plagiosum | reverse complement strand
CGTGGCGGTCTCCCGGCCTGGCGTGGCGGTCTCCCGGCCTGGCGTGGCGGTCTCTCGTCCTGGCGTGGCGGTCTCTCGGCCAAGTGTGGCGGTCTCTCGGTGTGGCGTGGTGGTCTCTCGACCCGGTGCGGCGGTCTCTCGTCCTGGCATGGCGGTCTCTCGGTCTTGCGTAGCAGTCTCTCGGCCCGGCGCGATGTCCTCTTGGTCTGGAGTGGCGGTCCCTCGGCCCGGCGTGGCGGTCTCTCGGTCCGGTGTGGTGGTCTCTCGGCCTGGTGTGGCAGTTCCTCGGCCTGGCGCGGTGTCCTCTCGGCCCGACGCGGTGTCCTCTTGGACTGGTGTGGTTTCCTCTCGGCCTGGTGTGGCGGTCTCTCGGCCCGGTGTGGCGGTCTCTCGGCCCGGTGTGGTGGTCTTTCGACCCGGTGTGGTGGTCTCTCGGCCCGGTGTGGTGGTCTCTCGGCCTGGCATGGTGGTCTCTCGGCCCGGTGTGGTGGTCTCTCGGCCCGGTGTGGCGGTCTCTCGGCCCGGTGTGGTGGTCTCTCGGTCCAGTGTGGTGGTCTTTCGGCCCGGTGTGGCGGTCTCTCGGCCCGGCGTGGCGGTCTCTCGGCCCGGCGTGGCGGTCTCTCGGCCCGGTGTGGCGGTCTCTCGGCCCGGCGTGGCGGTCTCTCGGCCTGGCGTGGTGGTCTCTCGGTCCGGTGTGGTGGTCACTCGGTCCGGTGTGGTGGTCTCTCGGCCCGGTGTGGTGGTCTTTCGGCCCGGTGTGGCGGTCTCTCGGCCTGGCGTGGCGGTCTCTCGGCCCGGCGTGGTGGTCTCTCGGCCCGGCGTGGTGGTCTCTCGGCCCGGTGTGGCGGTCTCTCGGCCTGGCGTGGCGGTCTCTCGGTCCGGTGTGGTGGTCTCTCGGCCCGGTGTGGTGGTCTCTCGGCCCGGTGTGGCGGTCTCTCGGCCTGGTGTGGCGGTCTCGCGGCCCAGTGTGGTGGTCTTTCGGCCCGGCGTGGCGGTCTCTCGGCCCGGTGTGGTGGTCTCTCGGCCCGGTGTGGCGGTCTCTCGGCCCGGTGTGGTGGTCTCTCGGCCTGGTGTTGTGGTCTCTCGGCCTGATGTTGTGGTCTCTCGGCCCGGTGTGGCGGTCTCTCGGCCTGGTGTGGCGGTCTCTCGGCCCGGTGTGGTGGTCTCTCGGTCCGGCGTGGTGGTCTCTCGGTCCGGCGTGGTGGTCTCTCGGCCCGGTGTGGCGGTCTCTCGGCCCGGTGTGGCAGTTCCTCGGCCTGGCGCGGTGTCCTCTCGGCCCGACGCGGTGTCCTCTTGGCCTGGTGTGGTTTCCTCTCGGCCTGGTGTGGCGGTCTCTCGGCCCGGTGTGGCGGTCTCTCGGCCCGGTGTGGTGGTCTCTCGGCCCGGTGTGGCGGTCTCTCGGCCCGGTGTGGCGGTCTCTCGGCCTGGTGTGGTGGTCTCTCGGTCCAGTGTGGCGGTCTCTCGGCCCGGTGTGGCGGTCTCTCGGTCCGGTGTGGTGGTCTCTCGGCCCGGTGTGGCAGTTCCTCGGCCTGGCGCGGTGTCCTCTCGGCCCGACGCGGTGTCCTCTTGGCCTGGTGTGGTTTCCTCTCGGCCTGGTGTGGCGGTCTCTCGGCCCGGTGTGGCAGTTCCTCGGCCTGGCGCGGTGTCCTCTCGGCCCGACGCGGTGTCCTCTTGGCCTGGTGTGGTTTCCTCTCGGCCTGGTGTGGCGGTCTCTCGGCCCGGTGTGGCAGTTCCTCGGCCTGGCGCGGTGTCCTCTCGGCCCGACGCGGTGTCCTCTTGGCCTGGTGTGGTTTCCTCTCGGCCTGGTGTGGCGGTCTCTCGGCCCGGTGTGGTGGTCTCTCGGCCCGGTGTGGCGGTCTCTCGGTCCGGTGTGGCGGTCTCTCGATCCAGTGTGGTGGTCTCTCGGTCCGGTGTGGCGGTCTCTCGGCCCGGTGTGGTGGTCTTTCGGCCCGGCGTGGCGGTCTCTCGGCCTGGCGTGGCGGTC
>NW_025175665.1:0-1984 GCF_004010195.1 Chiloscyllium plagiosum | reverse complement strand
TTATCTCAAATTTTGTACGTAAACCACCCCACCCCCTCGATTAGATTCCGGTCTGTTTTTCACTCTTGGGCATCTCATACGCTGTATCTAAACCACCCTGAACCCCTCGATTAGATTCCAGTCTCTCCCACGCTCCTGGTTATCTCAAATGCTGTATGGAAACCAACCCCACGCCCTCGATTAGATTCCGGTCTGTCCCTCACTCTTGGGCATCTCATACGCTGTATATAAACCACTCCGAAACCCTCGATTAGATTTCAGTCTCTCGCTCACTCCTGGCTATCTCATATGCTCTAAATAAACCACCCTGAACCTCTCGATTAGATTCCAGTCTGTCCCTCACTCTTGGGTATCTGGTATGCTGTATATAAACCACCCACAACCCCTCGATTAGATTTCAGTGTCTCCCTCACTCATGGGTATCTCATATGCTGTATATAAACCAGCCTGAACCCCTCGATTAGATTCCAGTCTGTCCCTCACTCTTTGGTATCTCATGCTGTATATAAACCACCCCAAAACCCTCGGTTAGATTTCAGTCTCTCCCTCACTCCTGGGTATCTCATATGCTGTAAATAAACCACTCTGAACCCCTCGATTAGATTTCAGTCTCTCCCTCACTCCTGCGTATCCCATATGCTGTATGTAAACCACCCTGAACCCTTCGGTTAGATTACAGTCTCTCCCTCACTCTTGGGTATCTCATATGCTGTATATAAACCACCCCAAACCCCTCGATTAGATTTCAGTCTCTCCCTCACTCTTGGGTATTTCATATGCTGTGTAAAACCCATACTGAACCCCTCGATTTGATTGCAGTATGTCCCTCACTCTTGGGTGTCTCATGTGCTGTATGTAAACCTAAACCCCTCAATTAGATTCCAGTCTGGAACTCACTCCTGGGGATGTGTTATTGGATCAATGAAGTGATCCTTGTTGGATGTTATACCGAAGACAAGATAAACTAAATGGTCAAATGTTATATTGGGAGCAGGAACACAGAAAGCTGCTGTTTCATTTCTGTTCTGTTACATATCTCCAAGTTTCAGATTGGGGCTGAATTTCTGTCACAATGGGGAAAATCTCAAAAGCTGTTTACTGTCCTGCTTGAATGCATCATCATAACATGAATTCCCTTGCAAGATAGGAAATGGAGACAGCTTCTGGAAGGTGTCTGTATCTGTGTGTGTGTGTTTCTGTCTGTCTGTGTATGTCTGTTTGTGTGTGATTCTGTGTGCGTGTTCAATGTTTTATATATTTTCAAACGGCATTCGTGTTGCCAGTCTTTCTTGCTTTTCCGTATTTATAAACTCAATGTCACCGTTTTGCTGATATAAAATGGTGGCTGTGGACAAATTTAAAATGTCTGCCTGACTGATTTGTGTCAGGAATACTTTCAGCAAGGGAGAGGGGGCAATGTGTCAAAAGCCATTTCCATTCATTGATGCTAGCAGAGATAGGGAATGGAGACAGCTCTTTGAAGGGGATTAAAATGTAAATCCCAGATACTGTTTACAGTGAATGCGGAGAGACAATGTGACATTCCAGTGAAGTCTGCCTTACTTTCCAAGCTCCTAATATATGAGAGAAACATAATATACAAAACCTGAAAGAGCTCAGCCACTGAATTGTAGATTTGCAGCGTTTGATCAGGCAAGATAGGCTAGGCCTTATCCCAAATTGAAGGGTTTCTCAAATCCAACACTGACCTTCTGTGGGTTTAAATTGGGAACTCATTAACTAGATTCAAGGCTGTAAATCAATCCGGGCTATCTTTTTATTCTGTACATAACCACACTGAACCCCTCGATTAAATTCCAAGCTGTAACTCACCCTGGACTATCTGTTATTCTGTGTATGAACCACTCTGAACCCCTCAATTAGATTCCATGCCTTAACTCACTCCGGGCTACCTGTTATTTTGTATATACAACAAACCATTGATTTGAATTCACTTCATGTCATGTTAAGCTCATGTTGCCAA
>NW_025175664.1:0-1984 GCF_004010195.1 Chiloscyllium plagiosum | reverse complement strand
TAACCTACATAAACCTGTTGCGAATTTAGCATGACCAATGCACCTAACCTACACCTCCCTGTGGGTAATTGACCATGGCCAATGCACCTAGCCTACATATCACTGTGGGTAATTCACTATGGCCAATGCACCTAACCTACACAGCCCTGTAGGGAATTGATCATGGCCAATGCACTTAACCTACACCTCCCTGTGGGTAATTGGCCATGGCCAATGCACCTAGCCTACATATCACTGTGGGTAATTCAACATGGCCAATGCACCTAACCTAGGCATCCCTCTGAGTAATCGACCATGGCCAATGCACCTAACCTACACATTCCTGTGGTGAAATGAGCAAGGCCAATACACCTAACCTACACATCCCTGTGGGTAATTGAGCATGACCAATGCACATAACCTAAACATCCCTGTGGGTAATTGAGCCGGGCCAATACACCTTAACCTACACATCCCTGTGGGTAATCTAGCAAGGCCAATGCACCTAAACTACACATCCCTGTGGGGAATTTAGCAAGGCCAATAGACCTAACTTACACATCCCTGTGGGGAATTGAGCATGGCCAATGCACCTAACCTGCACATCCCAGTGGGTAATTGAGCATTCCCAATGCACCCAACCTACATATCCCAGTGGCGAATTTAGCATGGCCAGTGCACCTTAGCCTAAACATCCCTGTGGGGAATTGAGCATGGCAAGTGCAGCTAAACTACACATCCCTGTGGGGAATTGACCATTGCTAATGCAGCTAACCTACACAAACCTGTGGGGAATTTAGACTGGGTGATGCACCTAACCTACACATCCCTGTGGGGAATTGATCATGGCCAATGCACCTAACCTGCACATCCCTGTGGGTAATTGACCATGGCCAATGCACCTAACCTGCACATCCCTGTGGGTAATTGACCATGGCCAATGCACCTAACCTACACATCCCTGTGGGGACTATAGCATGGCCAATGCACCTCAAACTACACATCCCTGTGGGGAATTGAGCATGGCCAATGCACCTAGCCTACACATCCCTGTGGGTAATTTAGCATGGCCAATGCACCTAACCTACACATCCCTGTAGGTAAATTTAGCATGGCCAATGCACCTACCTACACATCCTTGTGGGGAAATTAGCCTGGCCAATGCACCTAACCTACACATCCCTGTGGGTAATTTAGACTGTCAATGCACCTAAGCTACACATCCCTGTGGGGAATTGAGCATGGCCAATGAACCTAACCTACCCATCCTTGTGGGGAATGGAGCATGTCAAATGCACCTAAACTACACATCCCTGTGAGGTAATTTAGACTGTCAATGCACCTAAGCTACACATCCCTGTGGCTAATTGAGCATGGCCAATGCACCTAACCTACCCATCACTGTGGAGAATTGAGCATGGTCAATGAACCTAACTTACCCATCCCTGTGGGGAATGGAGCATGTCAAATGCACCTAAACTACACATCCCTGTGAGGAATTTAGCATGGCCAATGCACCTCATCTACACATCCCTGTTTGTAATTGAGCATGCCCAATTCCCCTTAACCTACACATCCCTGAGGGGATTTGACCATGACCAATGCACCAAACATACACATCACTGTGGGTATTTCACCATGGCCAATGCACCTCAGCTACACATCTCTGTGTGGAATTGACCATGACCAATGCACCTAATCTACACATCCCTGTGTGTAAATTAGCTTGGCCAATGCACCTAACCTACACAAACCTGTTGGGAATTTAGCATGGCAAATGCAACTAACCTACACATCACTGTGGGTAATTCACCATGGCCAATGTACCATGGACAATGCAACTAACCTACACATCTCTGTGGGGAATTGAGCACGGCCAATGCAGCTATACTACACATTCCTGTGGGTGATTGACCATGGCCAATGCACTTAACCTACATATACCTGTTGCGAATTTAGCATGGCCAATGCACTAACCTACACCTCCCTGTGGGTAATTGACCAT
>NW_025175663.1:0-1984 GCF_004010195.1 Chiloscyllium plagiosum | reverse complement strand
TAATCCATCGCCTTAACCACTCGGCCATGACTGCAGACAGTTCAGGTGGGTTGAGCATTGACCAAATCAGCCGTGTTCTCATTGAAGGCTACCGTTGACTTGATGAGCTAAATGCTTCCGTTCTCCTCTCCCACCTCTGCTGTCAATTGTAAGGTGCGAGACACCAATGTAAAGGAAGAAAAACACAAAGTTAGGAAAAGATATTTGCAGCCAAACTGGGTCAAAATTATTGATTGAAAGGACAATCCCACTTTGGCAATTTGCTAGATCTCTTTGCAAACATGATCAGCAGAGCTGATCAAGAGAGCTATTGATCTGAGTGTTCTTGGACATGACACAATCCAAGGTTAGTGACATATTCATTTCTTTTTCTGGCGAAGGAGCTGGTCTTTCCAGATGCTCACAACTTAAGAGATTTTTCCCAATAAAAGACGGCAAATAAGTCCCATCTAACGCTGACACCATCGTGAGCGCTGCTGTTTCACAATGCCACAGAGTCAGGGTCAATTCCCGCCTCATGCAACTGAATGTGTGGAGTTTGCATATTCTCCCCGTGGCTGCGTGCACTTGCTCTGGTTTTCTCCCATAGTCGAAAAATGTACTGGTTAGGTGAAATGGCCGTGCTAAATTGACGGGGTGAATGGAGAGGAATGCATTTGGGCTGGGACGGTTCGGTGTGGAGTTGCTGGGCCGAAGGACCTGTTTCCATATTGTAAGTATTCTAATCTACAGTAATCAATGGCCAAGGTATGACGCACGTTGTTCGATGGGGCATATATGACTTTTCGATTGTTTTTCTTCAAAGTTTCTTTACAATTCAAACGGGAGTGGAAGAAGGTAAATGAATGTCTCCCATAATTCTTGCCTTCTTTTAGCATTCACAGGTGGTATTTTTCCTGTACGTTTTTGTTTTACACTGTGGTTACTGTTAGTGTTCTTGTAAGCTACACCGGTTGGTTTCCTCTTTCCTCAATGTTCCTCATCTCTACCCAAACACATTTTCCATCTTTATCTCCTGAATCAATGTAATCTCTAACCATTGCATAATTGCCACAGAAACTGGGCTTTTCACGCGCCTGTGTATGTCATTTTCCAATATTAATTGATCGTTTACTGTGTCGCAATTGCGCATGTGAAGAAGAAAACAGAATAGAGGCAGGTGGTCCTGGGTTTCAAACGCACGTAATTGCAGCTAAAACGCAGATTACTGCACACAATGCGATCACGGAAGCATGCACCGAATCGTCAGGAAGCACACAATAAGTACAATGCTGGATGTCATGTCAGGAACAGGACTAGAAACACAACAGAAATACGTCTCTTGGGTACTATTTTGGACGTTTTTCTCAATCAGCTATCGTGTTTTACATATGTTCCATCGGAAGTTACCTCACACAAGGAAGTAACCAGTGCTGCAGACGGTCATATAATCCGAGTCCCAAGTCCCGGCGTCAGAGACACTCAGTGCCCTGTGTGTACCTACAAGGAACAGCTGTACATGGGGTTTATAGGGTAACAGAACTGCATGAATGCAGCTCGATGGTCGTCTGTCTGCTTCTCCTCGATAGTTTTCTGTGCAGTCCCTGCATGCAATCTTGTCAACTACGTTTGTCCAGCACAAGAATGGCATTGGTCGCTTGTCTCTGAGAGAGGCTGTTGGTTTATGTGTTGTCATAATTCCGAGTGTAAGGAGGAATCTGGTTGTCAGTTCCCAGAAACTGACTTTAATAAATGGAAGCGTGCTTTGTAACTTGCCGCGTGGCATATCCTCGTTGCGAAGTTCGTGCACTGCGAATCACGTTGCGGGACAATCCTACTTTGGCCAAGAATTTGTGTGGCAGTCACGAGTTGCCACGACCAGCTATCCCTAGTGGCAATACGGACAAATGGCAAGAACTGCAAATTCGATTAGAGCAGCACAAGGTTAATGTGACAGGGCAAACAGAAGGCTGCCAGAAGATTTCTGGGTGTAGGGCAATCACCC
>NW_025175662.1:0-1984 GCF_004010195.1 Chiloscyllium plagiosum | reverse complement strand
GGTGAGAGGGGAAAGATATAAAAGGGAACTAAGAAACAACTTTTTCACGCGGAGGGCGGTGGGTGTAAGGAATGAGCTGCCAGAGGAAGTGGTGGGGACTCGTACAATTAGAGCATTTTAAAGGCACCTGGATACTTATTTGAAACAGTTTAGAAGGGTGCTGGAAAAATGGACTAGATTAGGTGAGGATATCTGCTCGGCATGGACAAACTTGACAGTAGGTTCCATTACGTGCTGTTCATCTCTGTGACTCACAGCTCAGTGGGTTTCAGTCTCTTAAAAGATAAAGCTTCGTCTTTTTTATTTTAGTAAAGCTATAACATTCAGTGCGGTGAGGGTTTATTTCTTTAAATAAACATCTTATGATTAAATCTCTAAATTATAAATTATTAGTTCTAATCTATTCTAGAGTAATATTTTGTGAAGCAGTAAGGCTGCCTTTTTCTGGGTCTGTGGATGTTAGGGTGCAGAGACGGCCATTCATAGAGTGATGTGTCTTTCTGTTGGACGTGGGAGATTGTGGAGAATTTTAATGAGCTGATGATTGTCTGCAGGAAGTGAGCAGGCAAATCAAATAGGATTTCATGGATCAGAGGGAGCGGTCATTAAATCTATGATGAATTTATGGAAATCGGGGGTTTGGTAGCTGGCAGTTTCAGAAAGGTAGGAAAACTTCACATCCAGTCAGGTAGATGGGTAAACTCTCTGAAGGGTAGGAGTAGAGCGCAGTTAGTGCAGGATTCGCCTATGGCTATCTCCGTCTCAAACATGTATACTGTTTCAAAAAACATCGGGGTCACAGACTCTCGGGAGAATGTAGCACTGACAGCCAAGTTACTGGTACTGAAACTGACCCTAGTGCAATGAGAGGTATATAAGGTTCCCAGTAATCGATGGTGATAGGGGACTGTCTCGTCAGGAGCATTGACTGCCGTTTATGGAGCTGAGATTGAAACATCAGAATGGGGTGGTGCCTTAGAACCACAGAGGGTGCAAAATATTGTGAAAAGAGAAGAATAGTCCATAGGAGATCATTGTACATTGATACCAAAAACACAGGAAGGAAAAAAGGATGAAGTTCTGATGAGAAAATATAGCAAATTATCCTGGAAGTCAAAAAAGTAGATCCATGTGCGTAGTAATATCTGGATTGTTGCCAGTGCCACATACTAGTGAGAACAGGAATATTATGATAGAGACGATGAACGTGTGGCGAAGGACTTTGTGCAAGGGAGAAGTTCCCCGCTTTTGGATCATTGGAATCTCTGCAGTGGTAGAATTGACCTGCATAAGAAGGACGGATTGTATCTGAATTGGAATGGAGGATTTGCTGATGCTTCTCTGGAGGCATTAAACCAGTGAGGGAGTGGGGTTAAATCCAAAGACATATTGAGAAAAGAGAGAATTCTGAGGCTGATACTGTCCATAAATCAAACAGTTAAGGCAGGCAAGGGCAAATCACAGAATGAAGTACGACTGACCATTTACACTGCATTTATTTCAATGCAAGAGGCCTGACAGGGAACGCAACTGAGCTCATGGCATGGTTTTAATTATGGGACTGCGATATCATGTGCATAACAGAAACGTGGCTCAGGAATGGATATCCATTCCTGAACCACGTTTCTGTTATGCCCATGATATCGCAGAGGAAGGATAGAAAGGGGGAATCAGAGACGAAGCTCAGTGACGTTTTTGATTAGGGATAGCATTATGGTTGTACTTAGGGAGGATATTCATGACAGTACGTCCAGTGAAATCATTTGGATGGAAGTGGGAAATAAGAAAGTGATGATCACTTTAGAACGTAGAACATAGAAAGGTACAGTAGAGAACAGACTCTTCGGCCCACGATGTTGTGCCGAGACTTAATGCCAATGTAAAATATAGTAACTTAACCTACGCATCCCTCAACTCACTGCTATTCATGTGAGCTTAAATGTCCCCAATAACTTCGCTTTCACCTCCTTAGCTGGCAACGCAT
>NW_025175661.1:0-1984 GCF_004010195.1 Chiloscyllium plagiosum | reverse complement strand
TTCCAGAAACTCCCTTCAACTACTACACTCTGCATCCTGTTGCTCAACCACTTCTTTATCCATCTAGCTAGAACACCCTGCACACCATGTGACTTCACTTTCTCCATTAGTCTACCATGGGGAACCTTAACAAACGCCTTACTAAAGTCCATGTATATGACATCAACAGCCTTCATTGACTTCATCAATCAACTTGATCACTTCCTCGAAGAACTCTATTAAGTTGGCAAGGCACGATCTCCCCCCGCACAAAACCATGTTGCCTATCACTGATAAGCCCATTCTTTTATAAATATAAATAGATCTTATCCCTTAGTACCCTCTCCAGCAACTTTCCCACCACCGAGATCAGGCTCACTGGTCTGTAGTTACACAGAATATCCCTACTACACTTCTTGTACAGGGGGACAATATGAGCAACCGTCCAGTCCTCCGTCACCTCACCTGTATTTAAGGACGCCACAAAGATATCTGTCAGGGCTCCAGCTATTTCCTCTCTTGCCTCCCTCAGCAATCTGGGATAGATCACATCCCGTCCTGGGGATTTTACCACCTTAATAATCTCTAGCCTACCCACATCTTCCTTACTGATGTCAACGTCATCCTAACATTCACCATGTTCCTCTCCTCAGTGAACACTGATGCAAAGTAATCATTCAGAATCTCACCCATTCTCTCAGGTTCGGCACACAGCCTTCCTTTGTTATCCTGTAGTGGACCAATCCTTTCTCTCGTTACCTTTGATCAACCCTTTATCTAGTTAACTGGAACAATCTGCACCATCACTAACCTGCAATCCTACATTCTGCTTCCACTTTAATGTTCTAATTTTCCAGGCAAATGAAACAACACACACAACAAGTTCATTCAAAACCTGAACCACAGGCCTTGCTTTCCAATTCACCAGGACTCCCGTTCCAATATGTTCCAGGTGGAGCACGTTCTTTGGGAACAGCTGCCCCTTCCCCAGTAGCTCTGCAAATATCCCATGGGTTTCAACACAATTCTCACGGTCACCAAACATTCAGTCACACAGTTATCTCTTTCACCTTGTTGTCCCTGTGACAATTAGCTCATGGCGGATTGAGGTTTTACTTTTTCCTTTCTTGCTCTTTGAACGTAAGCCAGAAACTATTCATGTTCTTTGCCGTCGCCAATTGGATTGAAGCTTTCAACGTTTTTCCCTCTCTTCCCTGTTATTGTTAATCGTATATGGGAACCTCAGTTTCACAGAAGATATCCACTGGTCTCTTACCTGGGTAACAGGTTACACCTGCATCCTCACCATGACCACAGTTGTGGGTTCCCCAACCAGGGAAGGTGCAAGACCGGAGATGGGACTCTGTCCCCTTGCAGGAAACGTCATCCATCCAAATATTGCCGGAACCTTGTCCAAACCGAGCACTACCATACACTGACAGGGCGGGTCCACATTGCAGCTCCTTGCAGAGAACAGTGGCATCTGTCAAATCCCAGCCATCATCACAAACCGTGCCCCAACTTCCATCGTGAAAGATTTCCACTCTTCCTGAGCAACGATCATCTGAATTGACCAACCTCACACCCGATCCTGAGAGAACAGAGTGGACCCATTACTTCTACTCAGAATATGATCGGGCCTTTCCAAATCATTCCCTTTTGATTTCCTGTTGTTGTGTCCTGTTTCTGTGAGTGACACAGATACGTTTCATGCAGATGTATAGTGCAGAACACTATTGACTGGTTGTAATATCCATCATTAATCGTTGCTCACTCGTTGGCAAGTTCGTCAATGTGTGCACACTTTATTTTTTCAACTATAAGTTATAATGAAGTACAGGTAAAACTGGCAGCACAATCCCAGTTTCTGTTCTTTCATTAGAGAGAGCAAATGATTGATGATGTGAGAAAGAGAGACCTTGTCTTTGATCTTAGCCTGTGTGAATGAAGTGAACCCACAATGGGTGTGTGGCTGTGTGTCGGAAAACCAACATCCACCTAACCT
>NW_025175660.1:0-1984 GCF_004010195.1 Chiloscyllium plagiosum | reverse complement strand
CTCAGTCCGAGACAGGGATTGATCCTCAGTCAGACACAGGGATTGAATCTCAGTCAGTGACAGGGATTGTTCCTCAGTCAGTGACAGGGATTGAATCTCAGTCAGTGAAAGGGATTGAACCTCAATCACTGACACGGATTGAATATCAGTCAGTGACAGTGATTGAATCTCAGTCAGTGACAGGGATTGATCCTCAGTCTGTGACACGGATTGAATCTCAGTCAGTGACAGGGATTGATTCTCAGTCAATGACCGGGATTGAATCTCAGTCAGTGACCGGGATTAAACCTCAGTCAGTGACAGGGATTGAATCTCAGTCAGTGACAGGGATTCACCCACAGTCAGTGACAGGTATTGAATTTCAGTCAGTGACAGGGATTCACCCTCAGTCAGTGACAGGGATTGAATCTCAGTCAGTGACCGGAATTGAATCTCAGTCAGTGACAGGGATTGATTCTCAGTCAATGACAGGGATTGCATCTCAGTATGTGACCGGGATTAAACCTCAGTCAGTGACAGGGATTAAACCTCAGACAGTGACAGGGATTCACACTCAGTCAGTGACAGGGATTGAATCTCAGTCCGAGACAGGGATTGAATATCAGTCAGCGACAGGGATTGAATCTCAGTCAGTGACAGGGATTGATACTCAGTCTGTGACAGGGATTGAAACTCAATCAGTGACATGGATTGAATCTCAGGCAGTGACACGAATTGTTCCTCAGTCAGTGACAGGGATTGATCCTCAGTCAGTGACAGGGATTGAATCTCAGTCAGTGGCAGTGATTGAATCTCAGTCAGTGAAAGTTATTGAACCTCAGTCAGTGACAGGGATGGATCCTCAGTCAGTGACAGGAATGGACCCTCCGTCACTGACAGGAATTGAGCCTCAGTCAGTGACAGGGATTGAACCTCAGTCAGTGACAGGGAGTGAACCTCAATCAGTGACAGGGTTTGAATCTCAGTCAGTAACAGGGATTGATTCTGAATCAGTGACAGGGAGTGAACCTCAGTCAGTGACAGGGATTGAATCTCAGTCAGTGGCAGGGATTGAATCTCAGTCAGTGACAGGGATTGATCCTCAGTCAGTGACAGGTATTGAACCTCAGTCAGTGACAGGGATGGATCCTCAGTCAGTGACAGGGATTGAACCTCAGTCAGTGACAGGAATGGACCCTCAGTCAGTGACAGGGACTAACCCTCAGTCAGAGACAGGTATTGAATCTCAGTCAGTGACAGGGGTTGATCCTCAATCAGTGACAGGGATTGAACCTCAGTCAGTGACAGGGATTGTATCTCAGTCAGTGACAGGTACTGAATCTCAATCAGTGACAGGCATTCATTCTCAGTCAGTGACAGGGATTGAATCTCAGTCAGTGACAGGGATTGACCCTCAGTCAGTGACAGGGATTGCCCCTCAGTCAGAGACAGGTATTGAATCTCAGTCAGTGACAGGGATTGATCCTCAATCAGTGACAGGGATTGAACCTCAGTCAGTGTCAGGGATTGTATCTCAGTCAGTGACAGGGATTGAGATTCATTCAGTGACAGGGATTGAATCACAGTCAGTGACAGGGATTGAAACTCAGTCAGTGACAGGGATTCACCCCCAGTCAGAGACCGGGATTGAGATTCAGTCAGTGACTGGGATTGAAACTCAGCCAGTGACAGGGATTGAACCTCAGTCAGCGACAGGGATTGAATCGCATTCAGTGACAGGGATTGAATCTCAGTCAGTGACAGGGATTGATCCTCAGTCTGTGACAGGGATTGAATCTCAGTGTGTGACAGGGATTGAATTTCAGTGTGAGACAGCGATTGAGCCTCAGTCAGTGACAGTGATTGATTCTAAGTTAGTGCCATGATTGATTCTCAGGCAGTGACAGGGATTGAACCTCAGTCAGTGATTGGGATTGAATCTCAGTCAGTGACAGGCATTGACCCTCAGACAGTGTCAGGGATTGAATCTCAGTTAGTGACAGGG
>NW_025175659.1:0-1984 GCF_004010195.1 Chiloscyllium plagiosum | reverse complement strand
CAATTGAAATTACTCTGTTGAAATTCTGTCCCATCCTCAACCTTCAGACTGCAGCCTGGGACCATCCCCCTCACTGTGGACAACACCCTCACCTTTCATGTTATCTGCAAACCTATTAATGATACCTTCTGCTTTCACATCCGAGTGATTAATGCCCATAATGAACAGCAATGGTGCCTGCACAGATCCCTGTGGTACACCCACTGGGCAAAGGCTTTCAATCACAAAAACAACCATCCAACAATTTTGGATCCAATTTTCCAACTTGCCTTTAATGACATGGTCTCTTCCCTTTTGGACCAGCCTTCCATGTGGGACCTTGTCAAAGGCCCTTAATGAACTCCATGTAAACCACAACATCTGCACTGCCCTCATCAATATCTTCAATCGTAATTTCAAAGAAATCTCAGCTGATTTCCTCAGACATTATCTTCCTCTTCCAAATCCATGCTATCACTAACTGATCCCTTCCTTTCCAGTTATTGATCCAACCTGTCCCTCAGAATTGTTCCCAGTTTCCCTCCCACTGCTGTCAGACTGTCTGCTCTGTAATTACCTGGCTTATCCCTGCTGCCCATTTTGAATAAAGGAACCACATTAGCAATCCTCCAATCATTCGGCACTTCACCTGTGGCCAGCAAAGTATTAAATATATCCACCAGGGCCCCAGCAATCTCTTCCCTTACCTCCCATAGCAGCGTGGGGTACATTTCATTGGGCACCGGGGAGTTCTCCACCTTTATGCCTGTGAAAATATTGAATACCTCCTCCTTATTGATCTTAACATGTTCTGGAACCTTACAATCCCGACTGAAATCCCCGGGTACAATGCCTTTCTCCTGTGTGAATACAGATGGGAAGTATTCATTGAAGACCTCACCTGCTTCCTCTGGCACCATGTACAGATTGTCCCTTTGGTTTCTCACAGGCCTCCCTCTTTCGCTGCGAATCCTGTTACTCTCACGATGCTGATAAAATACCTGTGGCTTTTCCACAATTGTATCTGCCAAATATATTTCATGACCATTGTTTGTCCCTCATTTTCCACAATCCCCTTGCACTCTCTATACTTGTGAAGGGCTTCACCTGATTTTATTGCACTGTACTTTCTTAATAAACTCACGATGTCATTGATCAGTATTCGCTGGACTTGCTGCCTTTACTATTTACTGTTCAAGGAGCACACTGGCCCTGCATTCTCACTGCATCGCTTTAAAATACTCCCACTTTCCTAACATGGACCCAACTGCAGGGACCCTGTCTCTGTTTTCCAGAACCTCTGTAATGATCATGATACTGACAGGAGACTCAGTTGTGGGGAGGACAGACAGGAGACAGTGTGGCTTAGAAGTGACCTCCCGGGTACCAGTGTCAAGGATGTCTCTGAGTCGTTACTGAACACTCTGAAGGGGAGGGTGAACAGCCAGAGGTCACTGTGCACATCGGCCCATATGACAGAGGTAGACAAAGGGATGGGGTCCTGTGAAATGTATACAGGGAGTTAGGTGAGAAGTTAAAAAAGCAGGATATTGACGTTAATGATCTCCAGATTACTCCCAGTTCCAAGTGCCAGTGACGATAGAAATAGAAAGATAGGCTGGATGGATGTGTGGCTGAGGAGCTGGTATAGCGGGCAGGGTTTTCACTTCTTGGGTCATTGGGATCTCTTCTGGGGTAGAGGTGACCTGTATAAAGGGGATGGTTTGCACTTGAAACAGAGGGGCACCAGTATCCCAGGGAGGAGATTTTCTCGTGTTACCCAGGAGGATTTAAACTAGTTTGGCAGGGAGTTGTGACTCTGAGTGAGAGAGGGACCATTGAAATGTCAGGGGAAATACATCAGTCATCAAGAGCAAATTACCTATTCAGGATATCCAGGAGCACAGTTGAGGGAGGGAAAAGACTTCTGGTTTAAAGGGCATTTATTTCATCACACGAGGCCTGACTGGTGAGGCAGACAAGCTCAGAGCATGGATTGGCTCTG
>NW_025175658.1:0-1984 GCF_004010195.1 Chiloscyllium plagiosum | reverse complement strand
ACTGTAGTCTTTGACAATCTTCTACACTATCCATAATTCCACCAATGTTTTAGTTAACTGCAAATTTACGAACCCAACCAACTACATTTTCATTCAAGTCATTCATATGTATCACAAACAGTGGAGTTCTCAGTGCAGATCTCTGGCCACAAAAATACTATTCCACGCCGACCCTCTACCTTCTGCGGGCAAGCCAATTCTGAATCCAAGCAACCAAGTCACAGTGGATCCCATGCATCTTAATCTACTAGATGAACATACCATGAGGGACCTTGTTAAAAAAGCCTTATTAAAAAGGATGTAGACAACATCCACTGCTCTATCCACATCGACTACCTTTGTCACCAACTCAAAAAATTCAACCAAGTGAGTAAGACATGACCTACTCCACACAAAACCATACTGATTGTCCCGAATTAGGCCACGCTTTTCCAAAAGCATATACATTCTAAGAATTCTCTTCAACAGCTTCCCAAGCACTGATCAGAAACTCACTGGTCTATAGTTTCTTGGATTACCCCTATCTCGCTTCTTGAACAGAAAAACAACATTTGCTACTTGCCAGTCTTCCAGGATCTGTCTAATGGCTAGCGAGGATGCAAAGCTCATCAAGGCCTTAGCAATCTGCTCTTTCCTCTGAGGTAGAAACCATCAGGCTCTGGAGACTCCTTCACCTTAATGCTCATCAAGAGATTGAACACTTCTTTCTTGATCTCAAAATGCCCTGGCATGTTTGCATTCTCCGCATTAATCTTACTATCCACCATATCCTTCTCCTGGAGAATACCAATGAATGCTCCCTCCTTTATCCTTGAATGGTCCTACCTTCTCCCCAGTTATCCTCTTATTAATATGTGTGTAGAATACTCTTGCGATACTTTTTAACCCTAATTGCTGAAGTCATTTCACAGCACCTTCTTGCTTTCTCAATTCCCTGCTTGGGTTATTTCTGCTTTTTTATATTCATCACAGATGCGGCCCAATTTTACCTTTCTAAAACCTTCCATATGCTTCTTTTTCACCCTTGGACTAAATTTACACTTTTTCTTGTTATCCA
Organism: Chiloscyllium plagiosum; assembly: GCF_004010195.1. Lineage (NCBI taxonomy): Eukaryota > Metazoa > Chordata > Chondrichthyes > Orectolobiformes > Hemiscylliidae > Chiloscyllium > Chiloscyllium plagiosum. The sequence continues at coordinate 927 of NW_025175658.1, read as the reverse complement.
AGGATCCCTTATATAGCCTTGTCCTTCCTCCCCCCTGGAACATGCTGTTCCCAATATTAACACCCTGCGAACTCTGTTCCAAACTTTCCTTGAACTCAAAAAATATCCATTAACCGTCACTCTCTCTTTTTCCCATCACACAGTTAATGTTGTATTCATGTTGCCCCTCCTTGTTGTACCACGAATGACAACCTTTCTCAAGTCTGTTGCGTGGCACCTTCACAAAATTCATGTAAACCCTATCAGTAGATTGCCCTCATCAGCACTTTGTTAATTCATCAAAAACATCTTAATCGACTAGATGAACCTACCATGAGGAACCCTGTTAAAAAAGCCTTATTAAAAAGGATGTAGACAAAATCCACTGCTCTATCCACCTTTGTCACCTACTCAAGAAATTCAACCATGTGAGTAAGACATGATCTACTCCACTCAAAACCATACTGATTGTCCCTAATTAGGCCACGCTTTTCCAAAAGCATATACATTCTAAGTATTCTCTTCAACAGCTTCCCAACCACTGATCAGAAACTCACTGGTCTATTGTTTCTTGGATTATCCCTAACTCCCTTCTTGAACAGAAAAACAACATTTGCTACTTGCCAGTCTTCCAGGATCTGTCTAATGGCTAGCGAGGATGCAAAGCTCATCTTAAATCTGCTCTCTTTCATCAAAAAGCAAGTTAGTTGTGCACAATTTCACCATGATTTTTCCTAACCAACCCGCCTTTTTCAGCCTGACTAATAGCTTTATCCCAAATAATTGATTTAGATTAGATTACATTACATTACAGTGAGGAAATAGGCCCTTCGGTCCAACAAGTCCACACCGATCCGCTGAAGTGCAACCCACCCATACCCCTACATTTACCTGGCAGGGCATTCCATGAACACATCACTCGCTGAGTAAAGAATCTATCCCTAACAT
>NW_025175657.1:0-1984 GCF_004010195.1 Chiloscyllium plagiosum | reverse complement strand
GGTTTCAGGTTTTGGATAATTGGGGCTCATTCTAGGGAAGGTAGGGTTTGTACAAACAGAATTGTCTCACTTGAACCAAAGGGGTATTAATGTGCTGGGCGGGAAAATTGCTGGTGCTGTTCAGGTTGGTTTAAACTATTTCAGCAAGGGGATGGGAACCGGAGGTGTAATTGCAGTGCACAGGAGGCTGAGAGTAGGAAAGACAGGGACAGGACTTCAGGTTACAAGGATGTGCTGGCATACAGCAAACAGGTTTGAAGTGTGTCTACTTCAACGTCAGAAGTATCCGAAGTAATGTAGGTGAGCTAGCAGCATGGATAAGTATCTGGGGCGTCGATTTTCTGGCCATTTCGGAGACATGGATAGAGTAGGGTGAGGAATGGATGGTGTAGTTTCCAGTGTTTAGATCTTTCATTAAGTGCAGGCAAGGTGGTAAAAGAGGTGGAGGCGTGGTCTTGTTAGTTAAGGATAGTATAACGGTGGTTGAGAGCATTTTTGTTGAGGACTCGTCAACTGAGGTAGCATGGGCTGAGGTTAGAAACAAGAGAGGAGAGGTCACAGTGCTTGGCGCTTTTTTATAGACCACCACAGAGTTCCGGGCAGGTGGAAGTGAGAATTAACACAATTACTCTGGGTAGGAGTGAAAGGTAGAGGGTTGTCATTATGGAGGACTTTAACCTTCCCAGCATTGAGTGGAAATGCTATGACTCTAGTACGTCGGATGGATCAGCTTTTGTCCAATGTGTACAGGAGGGTTTCCTGACTCAGTATGTCAAAGGGTGGACGAGAGGGGAGGCCACACTGGATCTGGTGTTTGATCATGAACATGGCCAGATGTTTGATTTAGTTGCAGGTGAACACTTTGGAGAGAGTTATCATAATTCAGTTACGTTTAGTTGAGCGATGGAAAGAGATAGGTACATGCCACAGGTCAAGAGTTATCGATGCGGCAAGGGAAATTATAATGCGATTTGGCAAGAATTAGGATGCATTGAATGGGGTAGCAAAATGTTGGGGATGCAAACAATGGAAACGTGGGGATAGTTTAATGAACAGATATTGTGTGTCCATGATAGCAATGTTCCTGTCAGGCAAGAAGGAAGTCATAAGGTAAGGGAACCATGATTTACTATCGAAATTGATTCTCTTCTTAAGAAGAAGGAGGTTAATGGTTTGATGAGGCAAGGTCGTTCAGATGAGGCGATGGAGATTACAGATCAACTCGGAAGAATTTAAAGAGAGAGTTAAGAAGAGCAAAGAGAAGAAATAGGCAGTCTTTAGCAAATAGAATATAGGAGAACCCCAAAGCTTTCTATAGGTATGTGAGGAATTAAAGAATGATTAGTGCAGGAATAGGGCCAATCAACGACAGAAGTGGGAAGCTGAGTGTGGACCCTGCAGAGATCGGAGAGGTGCTAAACGAACATTACTCATCGGATTTCACTCAAGAAAAGGAGAATTTTGTAGAGGTGAAGAATGACGTACGAGATATTAGATGAGAAATGATCGAGGTTAGTTGTGAACAGGTGTTATCAATTCTAGAAGGGGTGAAAGTAAACAAGTACCCCGGGCTGGATGGAATTTATCTGAGGATTCACTGGGAAGTTCTGGAGGAGATAGTGGAGCCTTTGGCTTTGATATTTGAGTTGTCATTGTCTACAAGTTTAGTACCAGTGGACTGGAGGATTGCAAATGCTGTGCCCTTGTTCAAGAAAGGCAGCAGAGATGACCCAATTAATTATAGACCAATGAGCCTTACTTCTGTCGTAGGAAAGGTTTTGGAAGGAATTATAAAAGATACGATGCATAAGCATCTAGAAAGCAAAAATTTGATTATAGATCGTCAACATGGTTTCGTCAAGGGCAGGTCGTGTCTCGCAAACACCATCGAGTTTTTTGAGAAGGTGACCAAGCATGTAGATGATGGTAGGGCAGTTGACGTGGTATGCAAGGACTTCAGTAAAGCCTTTGGTAAGGTTATACA
>NW_025175656.1:0-1984 GCF_004010195.1 Chiloscyllium plagiosum | reverse complement strand
TAAACCTCAGGCCACAGGAGTATTCATAAACAACATTGAGCAGTCAGAGTTCCCAGGATTATTTAAACACAGTATTGACAATCCACAGTCCACAGGATTATTCACACACTGTATTGACCATCCTACTTCCACAGGATTTTTGAACCTACTGCCTTGTCAGTTTACAGGTCACAGGATTATTCACACAAAGTATTGACCATCCTCAGGCCAAGGGTAATTCACACAGTATTGACCAGCCTACAGACCCAGGAGTAATGAACACACTGTTATGACCATCCTCAGGCCACAGGATTATTCACACACCATAATGACACTTCACAGGCCGGAGGATTATTCACATACAGTATTGACGATTCACAGGCCACAGGATTAGTGACACACATTATTGACCATCCTCAGGTACCAGGATTATTCACACAGAGTATTGACCATTATCAGGACACAGGATTATTCACACACAGTATTGACGATCCTCAAGGCACAGGATTATTTTCATAAGGTATTGACCATCATCAGGCCACAGGATTACTCACACACTGTACTGAGCATCCTCACGCAACATAATTATTCACATAAAGTATTGACCATCATCAGGCCACAGGATTATTCACACACAGTATGGACCGTCCTCAGGCAACAGGATTATTCACACAAAGTATTGACAATCCTCAAGCCTCTAGATTATTCACACACTGTATTGAACATTCTCAGTTCACAGGATTATTCGCACACATTATTGACCACCATACGGCCACAGTATTAATGAACACACTGTCTTGGTTATTTACACGTCACAGGATTATTCCCATACAGTATTGACCATTCACAGGGCACAGGATTATTCCCACATAGTATTGATAATTCTCAGAGCACATCATTATTCACACATTGTATTGACCAGCCTACGGCCACAGGATTAATGAACACACTGTCTTGACCATTTACAGGTCACAGGATCATTCCCACACAGTTTTGACCATCCTCAAACCACGGGATTATTCACACACACACACACACACTATTGACCATCCTCAGGCCATGGATTTTTCACACACAATATTGACAATCCTCAGGCCACAGGATTATTCACACTCTGTTTTGAACATCTTCTGGCCACTGCATTATTTACACATAGTATTGACAGTATACAGACCGCAGGATTATTCACACACAGTATTCACAATTCACAGGCCACAGGATTACTCAGACACTGTATTCATAATCCTCAGGCCACAGGATAATTTGCACACAGTATTGAACACTCTCAGGCCACAGGATTACTCACACACTGTATTCACAATCCTCAGACCTCAGGATTATTCGCACACTGCATTGAACATCCTCAGGCCGCTGGATTATTCACACACAGTACTGACCATCCTCGGGACACACGAGTATTCGCATACAATATTCAATATTCCCAGCCCACAGCATTATTCACACACAGTATTGATTAGAACACGGCCACAGGATTAATGAACACACTGTCTTAACCATTTACATGGTCACAGAATTACTTCCACACAATATTGACTATCTTCAAGCCACAGGATTGTTCACACACAGTATTGAACATCTGTCTATATTTAAAGAGCCAGTTTCAGCAGCCTTCTGCGATAAAGAATTATACAGTTTACAGCGTATATAGTGGCACAATAGCTATAACGCAGCATGGTGGAATTTAGCAGCATGGTGATACAGTGGTTAGCACTGCTGCCTCACAGCACCAGGGACCCAGGTTTGATTCCAGCCTCGGGCAACTGCGTGGAGTTCAATACACAGGAGTATTCACACACTGTATTGACCATTCTCAGGCCACAGGAGTATTCACACACTGTATTGACCATTCTCAGGCCACAGGATTATTCCCACACAGTGTTGACCATTCTCAGGCCGCAGGATTATTCACACACAGTATTGAACATCCTCAGGCCACAGGATTATTCTCACACAGTATTGCCCATTCTCAGGACACAGGATTAGT
>NW_025175655.1:0-1984 GCF_004010195.1 Chiloscyllium plagiosum | reverse complement strand
CACAAGTCAGGCATCATCCGAGGAACAGTCTATGACAATGCGAACCAGGTGGTAGCAACCTTTAGGCAAAGTGGTCAGTTAAAAAAAAGGTAAAGTGAATTAATAACTATTGTCTCTGTTCAGCATGACCTAAGTGAAAATTGTCAGTACAGACACCATTACCATGGCAACCACATAACGAAGGGAGCAGCTGGAGCTTCCCCAATTTCCCTGGGATAGCATCACAATTGCCACTAGATTTGCTGTGAGAGAGAGAGCTGGTAGAATAAACCGATTCTTGTTTGGATTCGTTTAGATATTCGTGACTGGCAGTGCATGCTGATATTTATTTGGAAATGTGCACAGCTAAAGTAGAACTAAGCCAGGTAAATGCTGTGGCCCTCAGATTTTGTCTAAAGGCAGAGAACTGAAGATTACTTAAGATTCCAATCATATGAAGGTCAGAAGATTTATGATTTCACAGATTAATCATGGATTCCCTACAGTACAGAAATAAGTCATTCAGCCAAAGTATCTCCACCAAAGTTCCAAACAGTGTGCAACAGAGGTTCTCCATCCTTGCAACCTCACATAGAGTACTCGCTTCCTCACAACTCTCTCCAACCTCCGTCTCCTCTTCACACCACCCCATATCAAAAACTGTGCATTTCACATAGCTAAACCACCAGCCTGCACATCTCTGGACGCTGTGACGCAATTTGGCAAAGATAATCGAAATAACCTGCATATCTTTAGAATGCCGGAGGAAACTATAACACCAGGAGGAATCCTATGACAACACGGGAAGAATGTGGAAATTCCATGCAGGCCACCACTCAATGATAGAGTTGAACCCGTGTCTTTGGTGCTGGGAGGCAACAATGCTAACCACTAAGGACGCCATTGTATGTGAGTAGTTAAGTAAAGGTTCTGCAAATTTGGAATTGCTCAGAGTATCGAATCATTCCCTCATGCTCAAGATAATTTGATGTGATCCATGGAGCGATACAGAACAGAACAGAAACACTCATCCAATGCGTCCATGCCGACCAAGTTTCCCAACTGAACTAGCCTCTTTTGCCGGCATTGTTTCCATCTCCCTCCTCATCTTTTCTCTTTATGCACTTGTGCCTCTGCCTTTTAAATGTAGCAGTGCCTGCTTCTAGCACTTTCTCTGGCAGTATATTCGACATACGAACCGCAGTTTGTGCGAAACGTTTGCCCTTCAGATCCCTTATAATTCTTTCTCCTCTCGCCTTAAAATTATGCTTTCTTGTTTTGAACTGTTCTTTCCTCAGCAAAGGACATTTGTTATTCACCAACATCCTGTGAAACAGTGAACAATATCCCAGCCTATCCATCCCCTCGATGTAACTAAGTCACGGTCACAAATCGTACTCCCCGCCACCCCACACTAGCCATGAAACGTTTGGGCAACAGTCCTGCAAATTTTCAACGCACCTTCTCCAGTTTCATAATCGCCTTGGGACAGTACCTGCGAGTCTGGAATCTGGGGATAGCATATAAAATTAATTTAATCTAAAGTGAATGGATTTGGCGGTGTGATGCAGATGAAATAATAACATAATTCTCAAGAAGTATGATTACACGAGCATGGCTTTATTGATTTATATGTAAAAGCCAATGACAACTCATGAAACATTAGTCAGGTTTGTGAATTTCAAAGCTGCCAAGAAAGAACGATGCTGTACATAGCATGTGCACATGTCCTCGACAAGCATAATTCCACGTCAGTAAGATAATATAAATTTGAAAGCATTGAGCAGTCGGTGACATTATCCTGTTGTTTGGGAATTATGTGTGGTACTGAAATAGAGACGATTAAGCTTTAATCTGGTTTGTACATGGAATATTTGAAACTTGTGAGAGTGCTGCATTCTTAGTTGCATGTGGCAGTGATCGTGAAACCACAACAGAATAAGTCAGTGAATGCAGAAAATGCAATGATTTCCTTGAGATGATGAGAATTGATTTGGTATTCCGT
>NW_025175654.1:0-1984 GCF_004010195.1 Chiloscyllium plagiosum | reverse complement strand
GTTAGGGAAGAATAGAAAGACTCCTAAATAGCCCTCACTTTGAATGCACGATTCTTACACAGTTCTTTTCCCATAATCTTATCTTGACTAATCTGTATAACGATATATCTTTTCAAAGTATTTGCTCTCGTTTTTTTCCCTCAACGGTCACAATATATCCTGAGCTGGCAGTATCTAAATTGTACATCATCACTGTATTGCATCATCACTGTATTGCACTGTATAGAAATTATTGAGATTCCCCCTGCTTGGATCATCCTGTCTCTGTTCACAGATAAGTGCGTGGATCTGCACGGCATTCAGCCAATTCAATACATTGCACACAAATACTGACAGATCTAACAGACACCAGTGAACAACTCAGGATTTAGAGTTTCATGATCACTTACCATGTTCTGTTTTGCTGCCAGAATTTGGAAAAACGAGTCATGCCATTCCAGGATATGAATATCTAGCAGATGACTGGAAGGGAAAGAGCGCTTGCAGGAGGAACAGACATTGCGATGGAATGTATTATAATGATGTTCGTAGTTTTCTAAGGCATCAAACAGTTGACTGCAACCAGCTATTTGGCAACAGAATTCAGAAACCCTAGATTGTTTTAAACACACATAGACAAATATACATAAGTTAATTCTTTATGAAAGGAATAAGGGAAAATTAACATAGCTTTGGTACAATACAGTTAATAAAGCAGGAATCCTCAAAAGTAAACAGTTTTCCTTACTTGGGTCTTTCTACTTCTCCCACACTTGTTATAGAATTTTGCAGATATAAATGTCTATGGACATCGCCATCCTAAAACAAAATTAAAGATTAAATTATTTTATGTAGATCATTGGTTTGAGGAGTGCTAATTTTAGTAGTTAAAAGTTAGTCAGTTACATACAAACTTTAATTCTTATTAGTATAAAGGTTGCTTACCTTCCACTACCTTCTTGTAGCAGAAGGTAAGCAACAATACATTTATTGGCTAATTTTATCAACACTGATCAAACACAGTAATGCGCTGGTACACCAAGTCAGTGTGCAACTGTTGGATGAGACAGTGAACCCCAACAGGAGATAATGCAATCAGACGACACAAAGCTATCAACTGTGCTACCTTAATAGCATCCATTAAAACTTATCACAACATCTGACTAGCCAAGGACACACTCTCCATGTTTTGACTGCCAGCAAATCATCCAATAAGGCATCCCATAGTAACGTTTTGCCTTTTACTTTATGCTCATATTGTCAGAATATAATTTTTCTTTACAACTAAAAACAAATATAACAATGTAACTGAATGCAACAATCGGCTAAAGCTGTCCATGAGATTTAATTTATCTTCAGTAAGACAAATTTCAACTCCATTTATTTTGAAGGTAATTTAGTTCCAAGGATAAGGAAACATATTTGTTGCAGCGTGACAATCCTTTCAGTCACTATCTAAGTGCCAGCTAGGCATCGATGCAAATTGGCTGCATTATATTGCTCATCATCTCATGATCCAAAAAATAATATCTAGCTCGGAGGTTATACAGTTCACATTGCTTTCTAGTAAATTTAACAAAAGTCAAAAATTTGACCCTTAACAGGTTGGCTAACTTGGTTAATGCTGTTATGGACCAGGCCAGACCCTTCAAAACACTTCAAGATAGCCCAGATCCTAACTTTACACCTGCTAGTTGTTTTAAGCAGGTGTAAAGTAGATATTCCAGGAGAAATGCTGATCAAACCACTTTGTTTTAAACAAAAATGAATTTATTTACAAGATTACTGAATAAAACACAAACAACAGAAAACAGAATACCAAATAACGTAACCTCTCCAACAACCCAACAGAACATCCCAACTTAATGATGCTGTTCCAAATACTTGCGACAATCCCCATAAACATCCCTTGGCATAAAAGGTAAAATCAGACATAGCGTCTTACATGACCGAAGTCAGGGAGAGAGAGTAAAAGACTGGACCTGTTCCTTTGGGTCCAGCAGCA
>NW_025175653.1:0-1984 GCF_004010195.1 Chiloscyllium plagiosum | reverse complement strand
AGGGACCCAGGGAGATAGTGAGGAAAGATTTCAATCTCAGACTGGTACAATTGAGAAAAGAAGTGAGTCAAACAATCAGGGCAGGCAGGCACAAAGCAGAGAACAAGGTAGTCATGAGTGTGCTGCTGGAAAAGCACAGCAGGTCAGGCAGCATCTGAAGAGCAGAAGAATTGACGTTTCGGTCAATTCTTCTGCTCCTCGGATGCTGCCTTACCTGCTGTGCTTTTCCAGCAACACAGTCTCGACTCTGATCTCCAGCATTTGCAGTCCTCACTTTCTCTTAGAGAACAAGGTAGGATGGATAAATTAAACTGCATTTATTTCAATGAAAGACCCCTAACAGAGAAGGCAGTTGAACTTAAGGAATTGTTAGAAATGTGGGATTGGGATATCATAGCTATTGCAGAGACATGGCTCAGGAGTGGACAGGACAGGCAGCTTAATGTTCTAGGATACAAATGCTCAGGAAGGACAGAAAGGGAGGCTAGAGAGGAGGGGGAGTGACGTTTTTGATAAGGGACAGCATTACAGCCATCCTTAGGGAGGATATTCTTGGAAATATATCCAAGGAAGTTATTTGGGTGGAACTGAGAAATAAGAAAGGGATGATCACCTTATTGGGAGTGTATTATAGACCCTCTAATAGTCAGAGGAAAATTGAGAAGCAAATTACCAGACTAATGCCATTTACAAGTTTGCTGATGACACCACCATAGTCGGTCGAATCTCCAATGGCAACGAAATAGACTACAGATGGGAGGTGGAAGACCTGGAAAAATGTTGCTCTGAGAACAACCTAGCTCTCTATGCTGGCAAAACTATGGAACTCATTATTGACTTTCAGCGGGATGTTACTCATGCCCCCCTACACATTAACAGCACAGAAGTGGAACGAACAGAGAGTGTCAAGCTCCGAGGAACGGTCATCCACAACAGGTTTTCTTGGACTCTTCATGTGGTTACAAAGGCCCAACAACATCTCTTCTTCCTCAGTCAGCTGGGGAAATTTAGCATGAGTGTGAATACCCTTGTCAACTTTTATAGGTGCGCCATCAAGAGCATTCTGTTTGGATGTATCACTACCTGATATGGCAACTGTACCGTTCAAGATCGGAGACAGTTACAGAGAGTGGTGAACCCAGCCCGGACTACCACAAAGGCCAATGTCCCATTTATAGAATCCATCTACCAGGCCCGCTGTCAAGGAAAGGCTGTCAACATTCTCAAAGATCCATCCCACCCTGGCAATGTTTTTCTACAGCCTCTACCACTGGGAAGAAGGTAGAGAAGCCTGAACACACGCACCAGCCAGTTTGGTAACAGTTTCTACCCTACTGTTGTTAGAATATTGAATGGACACACAAACTCTTAACATTCGTCTGTAACTGTGTTTTTGTTTTTGCCGCTGCTTACCTATTATTTACTTAACTATGCTACTTAACCCTGTGATGTGTCTGTATTGTTTGCAAGACAAAGCTTTTCAGTGTGCCTCCGTACATGTGACAATAAATTCAATTCAAATTCAAATTCAAGTTTGTGAGGAGATCTCAGTTATGTGTGAGAATCATAGGGTGGTTACAGCAGGGGATTTTAACTTTCCAAACATAGACTGGGATTGCCATAGTGTTAAGGGTTTAGATGGAGAGGAATTTGTTAAGTATGTGCAAGAAATTTTCTGATTCAGTATGTGGATGTACCTACTAGAGAAGTTGCAAAACTTGGCCTACTCTTGGGAAATAAGGCAGAGCAGATAACTGAGTTGTCAGTGGGGGAGCACTTTGGGGCCAGCACTTTGGGGCCGTGTGGGCGGCACAATGGCACAGCGGTTAGCACTGCTACCTCACAGTGCCAGAGACCCGGGTTCAATTCCTGCCTCAGGTGACTGTCTGTGTTCAGTTTGCACGTTCTCCCCGTGTCTGCGTGGGTTTCCTCCGGGTGCTCTGTTACTTCTCACAGTCCAAAAATGTGCAGGTTAGGTGAATTG
>NW_025175652.1:0-1984 GCF_004010195.1 Chiloscyllium plagiosum | reverse complement strand
GTTGTACCTTTCAGAATGGCAGTGGAATATATTTTCCACCAATCCCATTGATTAATACCTTAGCTCCCATCGAGCTCTGTGGAGGGAAAATCAATTCTTTCTCCAGTAAAAGCGATTGTGTTGCTCCTGTATCTCTCAGTTTGGTTCTGGATTTAGCTGAAGAAAAGGGAGTCACCATTCCTTTTAAGGAATATATTCTCCACCAATCCCATTGATTAATACCTTAGCTCCCATCGAGCTCTGTGGAGGGAAAATCAATTCTTTCTCCAGTAAAAGCGATTGTGTTGCCCCTGTATCTCACAGTTTGGTTCTGGATTTAGCTGAAGTAAAGGGAGTCACCATTCCTTTTAAAAAAAATCCTGTCCACCTCTCATCTACCTTCCAACTTCCTTTACTAATGACAGAATTCACCTCCAGTCTTTTTGTTATAGTTACAGCTACAACCTGCTCCGTGGGATTGTCAGTTTGTATTCCCTTCTCTGACTCATTTTTACTAACTCCCATAAATCCCATGAGTTTACCTCACCATTTTCAACATTCCAAATGCACATGGCCCATCTTATTCCAAGAGAAACATTTCAGCTTCTGACCATCACTTCCACCCTCAGCAATTTCCTTCTTAATCTGAGGAGGAGTTCTCGGGCTGGTCCCTCCTGTCCATTCTCTCCCCTGGCTACCTGCCTTCCTCACACTCTCCCAATATTTATTTTTCTCCCGTTTCTGGGCCTGATGGAAAAAGGTTTCTGGAACAGTCTCCCATCAGATGACTTCTCCACCTCCTGATGCTGCTTGGCTTGTTGTGCTCTTCCAGCCTCCTGTTTGTCTACTTTGGATTCCAGCATCTGCAGGGTTTTGGCTTTAACGAAGTCTATAATCATTAGCCATTCTAGCTGCTTGTCTTACTGTCGTTCCCCTTTGGTCTTCGACATGAATAATTCTAGAAGGGAAAGAAATTTTAAATTCTTCTCAAAGGATAACTTCTCTGAGAGCATTGTAAGTATTCTCAGCTGTTAATGCTCTTATCCACCTGTCAACATTATTTTGTTGAACTCTCTTAAACTCAGTACAGGTTTGTCCAGGCTGTTTATGTATGTTCTGAAACATCTGTCTGTATGTTTCTGGGGCCAACTCATATGTGCTTAGAATAGCCGTTTTCACCTCCTAATGATCCTGAGAACATTCCTCTGACAGGGATGTAGAAACCTCTTGTGCTTCCCAAGTTCATTTTTGCACAGGCAAGCTCCAACCTGTTTTTCCCACCTCGCTTGTGTTGCTATCTTCACTAACGACATGAAATATACTTCCACATTCTTCTCTTCATTGTCATAGAGTCATACAGCAAACAAACAGGCCCTTCTGTTTGTCAATGCCAATCAGTAATCACCAAACTCCATTTACCTGCACTTGGTCCGTAGCCTTCCATGCCCTGGCATTTTATGTGCTCGTCTGGATGTTTCTTAAATGTTGTGAGAGGAGCTGCCTCCACCACCTTCTCAAACAGCACATTCCATATTTCTACCACCCTCTTGGGAAAAAAGTCCTCAAAACCCCTCTAAACCACTTTTTCACACGGTAAGCTTATTCCCTCTGGTCACAGACATGTCTGCCATGGGAAAAGATTCTCACAATTGACTTTGTCTATGCCTTTTTGTATACCTCAATCAGATTCCCCCCAGAGAAAACAAACCCAGTCTATCCAGTCTCTCCACAGAACTAACACTTTCCATCCCAGGGAACATTCTGGTTAATCTCCTCTGTATCCTCTCCAGTCCAATCACGTTCTTCCAACAGTGTCATGACCAGAAATGTGCACAGTATTCCAGACATGACCTAACCCCCAATGCTCTGTCAGGTAACAACAAGAATTCTTTCTTTCTATATTCTACACCCTGGCTAATGATGATAAGCATCCCATATGCCTTCTTCACCACCCTGTCTAGCTGTGCTGATACCTTCCGGGATTGATGGACTTGTACACCAAGGT
>NW_025175651.1:0-1984 GCF_004010195.1 Chiloscyllium plagiosum | reverse complement strand
GTTGTACATGCACTGTACAAAAGACCACAACACACAGGAATTGCCAAAACATTGAAGGACGTTCATCTACTTCTTTCGATAATATCTCCACATCTACATTCTGTCTCTCGTTCTCTATTTTTATCTAGTTAAGAAATCCCCCAATTATTCTTCGTGTCCCTTCTCTCAAAACTCCTTCTTTCAGCTTATATCTATTCGTCTCATCTCGATGTAATGTTATTATAAGTGAGTAACGTAAGTACAAAGACATGTGAGAGGAGTTGGCCAGAGTTAATTGGAAGGGAAGCCGAACAGGGAAGACCATGGAACAGCATTGGCAGGAGTTTCTGTGGACAATTCGCAGGATATCAGAAATTCATTCCAAAGGAGATGCAACATACTCATGGGAGGACAAGGCAGCCATGAGCGATAAGTCATCAAACCAAAAGAGGAAACATACAGTGTGGTGAAGATGATTGGGAATCCAGAGAATTAATTGGTTCTGCAACTACGTAACGCTGGCATCACTTGCACTACAGAGCTCTTAATCATGGTCAGGGAGAGAAACAGGGAAGCATATTCACCTCAAACACAGAAGATGGCATTACTGAAGGAAAACTACAGATGAATTAAATAATTGAATTAAACTCAGTTAAATACTTTTGCGGAATGTGTCAGATTGAAAACATGACACGGGGAGAGACCCTCAGCAGAATGACGATTTGAAAATGAAGGTATTAGCACATTAGGTCATTGAGTAATGATGGCTGATGGGTGAATGGTCTCGATGTGAACTAGGGAACAGACAGCAGAATTGCATTGCAGATATTGCAGCTCAAAATTGTGTATTCATGTAGTGCTGCAGACCACAGTAGCAGGAGAAGCAGACCTGCATTCATACACAACCTGAAACATTTCGCCCTGGATAATCTCCTCAGTCTGCCATTACCATCAACACGATCTATGATTCAGTGACGAGTGTGGGTGAACGTGTCAGGGTCAGAACCACGTGAACCTAAACTTCATGCTAACACATTAAAACTACCACACTTGACCAACAGATCTGATTGAAGCTCTGAAGTCCTGCCACATTCAGTCATAAATGGTGATGGATGATGAAGCAAATGACAGAGGAAAGGGCTGCACACACATCCCCATCCAAAATAATGAAACAGTCCTGCATATTAGTGTAAAAGACAAGCATGTAATATCTACACCACCGTCAGCCAGAACTGTTGAGTCAATGATCCATCTCACTTTCGTCATGATGCCCACAGCAATCACGGATGCCAGTCTTCAACCAATCTGATTCACAGTATGTGACATGAAGAAACAGCTGAACACAGTAGATACGACAAAGGCAATGGGTCCTAACCCCATTCCTGCAATAGGACTGAAGACTTATGCTGCACAACAAGCCGTGTCCCTGGGAAAGTTGTTTCATTCCAGCTTCAACTCTGACATTTGCCTGGCAATGTGGAAAATTACTCAATCATGTCCAGTCCCGAAGAGCGGAATAATCACAATCTGACCAATTACCACCTCCTCAGTACAATCACGATAGTCAAATTGGTGGCAGTTATTTTTGACAGAACTGTCAAGCAGCACAGAAATAACCTGTGCAGTGTGGTTTCAGATAGATCGTCATGTAGAGATGGTGCTGTTGTGGAAATGTCATTAGATTACTAATCCAGACCAGGATAATGTTCTGGCAGCTGGTGTAAGTTAAAAACAATTAATAAAATATCGAGATTTAAAATCTGGTACCAGTAATAGTTACCCTGAAGCCAATGTCGATTGAAAACAGCAGTTTGCTTCCCTAATGTACTTTCAGGAAGTGAATCTCCTGTGGTTTCCTGATCTGGCCTAAAAGTGACTCCAGACGCACAGACATGTGATACACTCTTCAATGGCCTCTGTAATTGCTCCAAAATTATCATCCCTGCTTTTAGTCTGTCTCGCCCTGTCAGAATTTATATATTTCATTGAGATCTCCACTCATTTT
>NW_025175650.1:1620-1984 GCF_004010195.1 Chiloscyllium plagiosum | reverse complement strand
AGAACTGCACTGATGGGGTACTGCACTGATGGGACACTGCGCTGATGTGACACTGCACTGATGGGACACTGCACTGATGGGACACATCACTGGTGGGATACTGCACTGATGGCGCACTGCACTGATGGGACACTGCACAGATGGGACACTGCTCTAATGGGACACTGCACTGATGGGGAACTGCACTGATGGGACACTGCACTGATGGGGAACTGCACTGATGGGACACTGCACTGATGGGGAACTGCACTGATGGGACACTGCACTGATGGGGAACTGCACTGATGGGACACTGCACTGATGGGGAACTGCACTGATGGGACACTGCACTGATGTGACACTGCACTGGTGGGACACTGCACTG
>NW_025175650.1:0-1124 GCF_004010195.1 Chiloscyllium plagiosum | reverse complement strand
CACTGCACTGATGTGACACTGCACTGATGGGACACTGCACTGATGGGACACTTCACTGATGGGGCACTGCTCTGATGGGACACTGCACTGATGGGAAACAGCACTGATGGGACACTGCACGGATGGGGCACAGCACTGATGGAACACTGCAATGATGGGACAATACACTGATGAGGCGCTGCACTGATGGGACACTTCACTGATGTGACACTGCACTGATGGGACACTGCACTGATGGGACACTGCACTGATGGCGCACTACACTGATGGAGCACGGCACTGATGGGGCACAGCACTGATGGGACAGTGCACTGATGGAGCACTGCACTGATGGTGCACTGCACTGATGGAGCACTGCACTGATGTGACACTGCACTGATGGCGCTCTGCACTGATGGGACACTGCACTGATGGCGCATTGCACTGATGGAACAATGCACTGTTGGGGCACAGCACTGATGGGACACTGCTCTGATGGGACACTGCACTAATGGGGCACAGCACTAATGGGGCACAGCATTGATGGGGCACAGCATTGATGGGGCACAGCACTAATGGGGCACTGCACTAATGGGGCACAGCATTGATGGGCCACTGCACTGATGGCGCACTGCACTGATGGAGCACTGCACTGATGGGGCACTGCACTGATGGAGCACAGCACTCTTAGGGCACTGCACTGATGTGGCACTGCAGTAATGGGACAGAGCACTGATGTGGCACTGCACTGATCGTGCACTGAACTGATGGAGCACGGCACTGATGGGACACTGCACTGATGGCGCACTGCACTGATGGAGCACTGCACTGATGGGGCACAGCACTGATGGGACACTGCACTGGTGGGACACTGCACTGATGGAACACAGCACTGGTGGGACACTGCACAGATGGGGCACTGCACTGATGGGAAACTGCACTGATAGAGCACCACACTGATGGAACACTGCACTGATGGAGCACTGCACTGATGTGACATTGCACTGATGTGACACTGCACTGGTGGGACACTGCACTGATAGAGAACTGCACTGATGGGACACTGCACTAAATGGCCACTGCACAGTTGGGACACTGCACTGATGGGGCACTGCACTAATGGGACACTGCACTGATGTGAAATT
>NW_025175649.1:0-1984 GCF_004010195.1 Chiloscyllium plagiosum | reverse complement strand
GAGGGTGTTGTACTAACAGGGTGATATGAGGGTATTGCACTAACAGGGTGATATGAGGGTGTTGTACTGACAGCGTGATATGAGCGTGTTGTACTAACAGGGTAATCTGAGAGTGTTGTACTAACAGGATAATCTAAGGGTGTTGTACTAACAGGGTAATCTGAGAGTGTTGTACTAACAGCGTGATATGAGGGTGTTATACTAACAGAGTGATATGAGCGTGTTGTACTGACAGCGTGATATGAGCGTGTTGTACTAACAGGGTAATCTGAGGGTGCTGTACTAACAGGGTGATATGAGCATGCTGTACGAACAGGGTAATCTGAGGGTGTTGTACTAACAGGGTGATATGAGGGTGTTGTACTAACAGGGTAATCTGAGGGTGTTGTACTAATAGGGTGATATGAGGGTGTTGTACTAACAGCGTGATATGAGCATGCTGTACTAACAGGGTAATCTGAGAGTGTTGTACTAACAGGGTGATATAAGGGTGTTGTACTAACAGGGTGATATAAGGGTGTTGTACTAACAGGGTAATCTGAGGGTGTTGTAGTAACTGGGTAATCTGAGGGTGCTGTACTAACAGGGTGATATGAGCGTGTTGTACTAACAGGGTAATATGAGGGTATTACACTAACAGGGTGATATGAGGGTGTTGCACCAACAGGGTGATATGAGTGTGTTGTACTAACAGCGTGATATAAGGGTGTTGTACACTAACAGGGTAATCTGAGGGTGCTGTGCTAACAGGGTGATAAGAGCATGCTGTACTAACAGGGTAATCTGAGAGTGTTGTACTAACAGGGTGATATGAGGGTGTTGTACTAACAGGGTAATCTGAGGGTGCTGTACTAACAGGGTAATCTGAGAGTGTTGTACTAACAGGGTAATCTGAGGGTGTTGTACTAACAGCGTGATATGAGGGTGTTGTACTAACAGGGTGATATGAGGGTGTTGTACTAACAGGGTAATCTGAGAGTGTTGTACTAACAGGGTAATCTGAGAGTGTTGTACTAACAGGGTAATCTGAGAGTGTTGTACTAACAGGGTAATCTGAGGGTGTTGTTCTAACAGGGTGATATGAGCATGCTGTACTAACAGGGTAATCTGAGAGTGTTGTACTAACAGGGTAATCTGAGGGTGCTGTACTAACAGGGTGATATGAGGGTGTTGTACGAACAGGGTAATCTGAGGGTGTTGTACTAACTGGGTAATCTGAGGATGCTGTACTAACAGGGTGATATGAGGATGTTGTACTAACAGGGTGATCTGAGGGTGTTGTACTAACAGGGTGATATGAGGATGTTGTACTAACTGGGTAATCTGAGGGTGTTGTACTAACAGGGTGATATGAGGGTGTTGTACTAACAGGGTGATCTGAGGGTGTTGTACTAACAGAGTGCTATGAAGGTGTTGTACTAACTGGGTAATCTGAGGGTATTGTACTAACAGGGTAATCTGAGGGTATTGTACTAACTGGGTGATCTGAGGGTGTTGTACTAACAGGGTGATATGAGGGTGTTGTACTAACAGGGTGATCTGAGGGTGTTGTAGTAACAGGCTAATCTGAGGGTGTTGTACAAACAGGGTGATCTGAGGGTGTTGTACTAACTGGGTAATCTGAGGGTGCTGTACTAACTGGGTGATATGAGGGTGTTGTACTAACAGGGTGATATGAGACTGTTATACAGGCTGTTTTGCTATAATGCATGTTTCTTGAAAATGATTTAGCTTCAACACGATTGAATAATTTAGAGTGTTATTTGTACGATGTGTCCTTTCCTCACCTGTATTAATTATAGCATGATTCCAGTCCCATTTGCTTAAACGGCGCTGACATGATACGATTTTTTTCGTAACGCGAAATCTCATGGGGACGGAACTATTGCATATATCCGGACTGACAGTATGAACAGGGTGATATGATGGGTAAGTGAATGTATTGTACTAATGGGGAGTGAGGGTGTTGTATTAATGGGGAGTG
>NW_025175648.1:0-1983 GCF_004010195.1 Chiloscyllium plagiosum | reverse complement strand
AGAACGGTAACAGAACAGAAACAGTACGGAAACAATACAGAAACAGAAAAGAAACAGAACGGTAACAGAACAGAAATAGTACGGAAACAGTTCGGAAACAGTACGGAAACAGAACAGAAACATTACAGAAACAGTACGGAAACAATATGGAAACAGTACGGAAACAGAACAGAAACAGAACAGAAACAGAACGGCAACAGAACAGAAACAGAACTGTAATAGTACAGATACAGTACAGAAACAGTATTGAAACATTACAGAAACAGTATGGAAACATTACAGAAACAGTACAGAAACATTACGGAAACAGTACGGAATCCTTACAGAAACAATACAGAAACAGTATGGAAACAGAACGGAAACAGTACAGAAACAGTACGGAAACAGAACAGAAACAGTACGGAAACAGAACAGAATCAGTACGGAAACAGAACGGAAACAGAACAGAAACAATACGGAAACAGAACAGAAAAAGTACGGAAACATTACGGTAATAGTACAGAAACAGTACGGAAACAGTAGGGTAACAGAACAGAAATAGTACACAAACAGTACAGAGACAGTACGGACACAGTACAGAAACAGTATGGAAACATTGCAGAAACCGTATGGAAACATTACAAAAACAGTATGGAAACAGTACGGAAACAGAACAGAAAAAGTACGGAAACATGACGGTAATAGTACAGAAACAGTACGGAAACAGTAGGGTAACAGAACATAAATAGTACACAAACAGTACAGAAACAGTACGGACACCGTACAGAAACAGTATGGAAACATTGCAGAAACGGTATGGAAACATTACAGAAAGAGTAGAGAAACAGTACGTAAACAGAACAGAAACAGTATGGAAACAGAACAGAAACAGTACAGAAACAGTACGGAAACATTACAGAAACAGTACAGAAATAGTACGGAAACAGAACAGAAACAGTATGGAAACAGAACGTAAACTGTATGTAAACAGTACAGAAACAGTACGGAAACATTACAGAAACAGTACAGAAACAGTACGGATACAGAACTGAAACAGTATGGAAACAGAACGTAAACTGTATGTAAACAGTACAGAAACAGTATGGATACATTACAGAAACAGGACAGAAACAGTACGGAAACATTACGGAAACAGTATGGAAACATTACAGAAACAGAACAGAAACAGTACGGAAACAGAACGGAAACAGAACAGAACCAGTACGGAAACATTACGGAAACAGAACGAAAACAGAACAGAAACAGTACGGAAACAGTACAGAAACAGTACGGAAACAGGACGGAAACAGTACAGAAACAGAACGGAAACAGCACAGAAACAGTACGGAAACAGAACAGAAACAGTACAGAAACAGAACAGAAACAGTACGGAAACATTACAGAAACAGTACGGAAACATTACGGAAACAGAATGGAAACAGCACAGAAACAGTACAGAAACAGTACGGAAACAGTATGGAAACATTACAGAAACTGTACGGAAACAGTCCGGAAACAGAACGGAAATTGTACGGAAACAGAACAGAAACAGTGCAGAAACAGTACAGTAACAAACAGAAACAGTACGGAAACATTACGGAAACAGAACGGAAACAGCACAGAAACAGTACAGAAACAGTACGGAAACAGTACAGAAACAGGACGGAAACAGAATGGAAACAGCACAGAAACAGTACAGAAACATTGTGGAAACAGTACGGAAACAGAACAGAAACAGTGCGGAAGCATTACAGGAACAGAACAGAAACAGAACTGAAACAGAACGGTAAAAGAACAGAAACAGTATGGAAACAGTACAGAAACAGTACGGAAACAGTACGGAAACAGAACAGGAACAGTACGGAAACAGAACAGAAACATGACAGAAACAGTACAGAAACAGAACAGTAACAGTACATAAACATTACAGAAACAGTGCAGAAACAGTGCAGAAACAGTACGGAAACAGTACGGAAACAGTATGGAAACAGTAAGGAAATAGTA
>NW_025175647.1:0-1983 GCF_004010195.1 Chiloscyllium plagiosum | reverse complement strand
CATGGATAGGGTAAATAGACAAGGTCTTTTCCCCTGGAGTGGGGGAGTCCAGAACTAGAGGGACATAGGTTTATGGTGAGAGGGGAAAGATATAAAAGAGACCTAAGGGGCAACGTTTTCACACAGAGGGTGGTACGTGTATGGAATGAGCTGCCAGAGGAAGTGGTGGAGGCTGGTACAATTGCAACATTTAAGAGGCATCTGGATGGGTATATGAATAGGAAGGGTTTGGAGGGAGATGGGCCGGGTGCTGGCAAACAGGACTGGATTAGGTTGGGATTATCTGGGTCATGTTGGGCCGAAGGGCCTGTTTCCGTGCTGTCCATCTCTACGACCCTGCAGCATCCTGAGAGGGGCCTGGGGGGATCTGGAGAGCAGGGGGATTAATAGGAGGGAGAGCGCTACCTTTTCACAGAGAGACCGCCAGGGTTCGGTGGAACCTGTGCACCACCTGGTGGGCCAGAGCCGGAACTGCAGCCAAGACGGAAAGCTGAAGCATCATGGGTCAAGGATTCCAGTCGTTGGCATAGCTCAGGGAAAAGCAACCACTCTCCCTTCAAGGTGAGGGGGCAGGTGGATCAGACATGGCGGGGGGGGGGGGTTCCACCCGGAATGTGGAACTCCCAGGGTGGGAGGGACTGAATCGCCCATCGCCCTGAAGATGGCGGCCAAGGCCATGCCCAGGCTGCATGCTGGGAGATGGGGATTGGCGTCACGTCTTGGATCAACATGGATGGTTAGACGCTGTTCGTACGGCCTTGTTGACAGGCTTTTCTAGCACTCAAGCCATTTGTTGAAGCCGAGGTAAATTAAAGTCATAGAGACGTACAGCACGGAAACAGACCCTTCGGTCCAAACTGTCCATGCTGACCCAGATATCCCAACCCAATCCAGTCCCACCTGCCAGCACCCGGCCCATATCCCTCCAAACCCTTCCTATTCATATCCCCATCCAGATGCCTCTTAAATGTTGCAATTGTACCAGCCTCCACCACATCCTCTGGCAGCTCATTCCATACACGTACCACCCTCTGGGTGAAAAAGTTGCCCCTTAGCTCCCTTTTATACCTTTCCCCTCTAACCCTATGTCCCTCTAGTTCTGGACACCCCCACCCCAGGGGGACCAGACCTTGTCTATTTATCCTATCCATGCCCCCTCATGACTTTATAAACCTCTATAAGGTCACCCCTCAGCCTCCGACGCTCCAGGGAAAACAGCCCCAGCCTGTTCAGCCTCTCCCTGTAGCTCAAACCCTCCAACCCTGGCAACATCCTTGTAAATCTTTTCTGAACCCTTTCAAGTTTCACAACATCTTTCCGATAGGAAGACCAGAATTGCGCGCAATATTCCAACAGTGGCCTAACCCATGTTCTGTCCAGCCACAACATGACCTCCCAACTCCTGGACTCAATACTCTGACCAGGAAAGCTCAAGGTGACTGGAGAATGTAACTTTAAGAAAGTTCTGGGCTTGACATATGAAACGCAATATTCCAACAGTGGCCTAACCCATGTCCTGTCCAGCCGCAACATGACCTCCCAACTCCTGTACTCAATACTCTGACCAGGAAAGCTCAAGTTGACTGGAGAATGTAACTTTAAGAAAGTTCTGGGCTTGACATATGAAAGAACTTTAACCAACATGGTCATTCTGAAAGATGAGAGACTTAAACAATTAGGATGTGTTCCAAGACATCACTTCAGTTACATCTTTCGCTATAAATTCTGCAACTTACGATCTTATTCTCCGCAACCACCTGGTGAAGGAGCAGCGCTCTGAAAGCTAGTGATTCCAAATAAACCTGTTGGAGTATAACCGGGTGTTGTGTGTGATATTTAACTCTGTCCACCCCCAGTCCAACACCGGCCTCTCCAAATCATTTCAAATCCTGGAAGCAGATGACAGGCAGGGATCTGAAAGACTTTGGGCAGGGGAATTGTTTGAGAATCTGCAGGTCCACATACAGGACAGAGAGAGAGAGA
>NW_025175646.1:0-1983 GCF_004010195.1 Chiloscyllium plagiosum | reverse complement strand
TCTCCTGTGGTTCACACTTAGGCTGACTTGCTGAACTTTGAGGGATTACTCTTTTGTCTTCAATCCTTTGGATTCTCCTTAACTCTAAAGCTGTCTCATTTCTCCAATTTGCCCTCTTGATTACCCTCTTAAGTAGAATCCTACTGCCTTTATACTCTTCTGGGGATTCACTAGATCTCTCCTGTCTCTACATGGTATATGCTTCCTTCTTTTTCTTAATAAAAACTTCAATTTCTCTCATGATTCAGCATTCCATACACCTATCATCCTTTCACCCTAACAGGAATACACTTTCTCTGGATTCTCGTTATCTCATTTTTGAAGGTTTCCCATTTACCAGCCGTCCCTTTAACTGCGAACATCTGCCCCAATCAGCTTTTGAAAGTTCTTTCCTAATAACTGTCAAAATTGGCCTTCCTCCAATTTAGAACTTCAACTTTTAAATCCAATCTAATCTCTTCATCATTATTGTAAAACTAATAGAATTATGGTCGCTGGCCCCACAGTGCTGTCCCATAGATATCTCAGTCACCTGCCCTGCCTTATTTCCCAAGACTAGGTCAGGTTTTGATGTAGGTACATCTACATACTGAATCAGAAATGTTTCTCGTACATACCGAACAAATTCCTCTCCATCTAAACCCTCAACACCCTGGCAGTCCTCGTCTAGGTTTGGAAAGTTAAAATCCCCTACTATAATCACTTACAGATAACTGAGATCCCCTCACAAATGTTTTTTCTCCATTTCCCACGGACTACTGGGGAGTCTACAAGACAATCGCAATAAGTTGACTATCCCTTTCATATTTCTCAGTTCCATCCAAATAACTTCTGTGAATGTATTCCCAGGAATTCCCACCCAAACGACAGCAGTCATTCTATTCCTTAACAAAAATGCTCTTCCCGCTCCTTCCTTGCCCCCTTTTCTATCCTTCTGATAGCATTTGTATCCTGGAATATTAAGCTGCTAGTCCTGTCCATCCCTGAGTCATGTCTCTGTAATTACTACGATATCCCAATCCCATGTTCCTAACCATGCCCTGAGTTCATCTGCCTTCCCTGTTAGGCCTCGTACATTGAAGTAAATGCAGTGTAATTGATCAGTCTTACCTCACTCTCTGCCATGTTCCTGCCTGCCCTGACTGTTTGACTCACTCCTTTTCCCAACTGTACAAGTCGCAGATTGATCTCTTTCCTTACCATTTCACTGGGTCCCACCTCCCACCTTACTAGTTTAAATCCTCTTGAGCAGCTCTAGCAAATCTCCCTGCCAGTACATTCGGCCCCTTCCAATTCAGGTGCAATCCATCCTTCTTGTACATGTCACTTCTACCACAGAAGAGATTCCAGTGATCCAAAAGTCTGAATCCTTCTCCCATACACCAGCTCCTCAGCCAGTTGCGGTATCCTTCTATTCCTCCCTCACTAGTTCATAGCACCAGAAGTAATCCAGATATTACTGACCTTGAGGGTCCATCACCACTACGTTTTCCAAAGCAGCATACTTGTTTGAGATGGGGATAGCCACAGGAGACTCCTGCACTACCTGCCTCCCTCCTGGAGTTAACCCAAGTACCTGACTTTTCTCCCTTCCTATAACAGCCATCCATCACACTCCCTAGTTCCTGGAAATCCCTCATTGTCTCTAACCGGTGCTCCCACCAATCCATGTGATATGCTAGGATTCACAACCAAAGACACTTCCTGCAAACATAATCATCAGTAACATGGAAACTCTCCCTAAACTCCCTCAACTGACAGGAAGAGCATATCATTCTGCTAATATCTTCCAGCAGTTTCCCTGTGACACGTTAAACTAACTGGCCTGTGCTTCCTGCTTTCTGTCTCCCCTTTTTAATATAGGCTTCCACCCACTATCTTCCCTTGCACTGGGGCTAAACCATGAATCACCAGGAACAGCAACAGTTTCAAGAATCAGATATTAAAGCCCTTTCACTAGCTAAGTCGCAGTATCCCCATTCT
>NW_025175645.1:0-1983 GCF_004010195.1 Chiloscyllium plagiosum | reverse complement strand
ATACGACATATCAGCTTAAGTAAAGATTTTTTTTTATTATAATTGGCATGTTTGAAGTGAAGGAAGGTTGCTCACTCATTTAAATTCTCTTAATGGGAGTAACTGGATGAATGTAGTGAGATGTTGTTACAGGAGACCTCAGACCCGTGGGCTGCTCCTCTTGCACAATGTGGGACATAAGGGGCGCTTCCAGTGTCCGTGATGGCTATGTGTGCAGGCAGTGTGCCCATCTGTAGCTACTGAGAAACTGTTTTTCAGACCGGGAGCTGAGAGTGGGACTCACTGTGGAGCAACACTGAGAATGTTATGGACAGCACGGTTAGTGAGTTAGTCACACTGCAGGTGAGATTTATACAGGCAGAAAGGGAATGTGTGACCATCAGATCAAGTAAAAGGCTCAGGAAGGAAGTGCAGGACTCCCCAGTGATCATTCCCCTTCTCAAACGGAAATTGTGCACCGCTTGGGATTCTATAAGGGGGGAACAGGTGGGGTGGACTCTCGGGGGAAATCAACAGCCAGGTTCATGAGACCACAGATAGCTCCGATGCACAGAACTGGAGGAAGGAGAATGGCAGAGCTGTAGTAACAAGGGATCCAGTAGTCAGGGTCAGAGACAGGTGTGTCTTTGGCCACAGAAATGAATCCAGGACAGTGCAATTGAACCCAGGTCCATTTCTTGATAAGTGCACAGACCAATAAAGGTCAGCGTCCCAAATGCAACCTTCAGCACTTGACCACCCTGAAGCTCTACTTTCCAGGGACTATGCACTTGTTCTGAGCCCTTCAGAGGGATTGAAGGGGACAGAGAGAAAACAGGAACAAGGTTGTGTTGCAGATCTATAAAATAACTGTCTCCCACGTCTCTCGGTTTCTCCCCCTGCCTTGGTCTCCCACACCCCTCGTGCTTCCTCCCCCAACGCAGGGAATAGACCTTGTGTATTTACCCTATCCATGCCCCGACTGATTTTATAAACCTCTATAAGGTCACCCATCAGCCTCTGACGCTCCAGAGAAAACAGTGTATTCAGGCTCTCCCTGTAGCTAAGATCCTCCAACCCTGGCAACATGCTTGTAATTCTTTTCTGAACCCTTTCAAGTTTCACAATATTGCTTTGATAGGAAGGAGACCAGAATTGCACGCAATATTCCAAGAGTGACCTAACCAATGCCCTGTACAGCAGCATTACGACCTCCCAACTCCTATGACTTCCCAACTCCTGTACTCGGTACTCTGACCAATAAAGGAAAGCATACTAAACACCTTCTTCACTATCCTATCTACCTGCGATTCTGCTTTCAAGGAGCTATGAATCTGCACTCCAAGGTCTCTTTGTTCAGCAGCACTCCCGAGGACCTTACCATTAAGTGTATACACCCTGCTAATATTTACTTTTCCAAAATGCAGCACCTCATATTTATCTAAAATAAACTCTATCTGCCAGTCCTCAGCACATTCGACCCTCTGATCAAGATCCTGCTGTAATCTGAGATAATCCTCTTCACTGTCCACTACACCTCCAATTTTGGTGTCATCTTACTAACAATACTTCCTATATTCACATCCAAATCATTTATATAAATGATGAAAATTAGTGGATCCAGCACCAATACT
The DNA here is from genome assembly GCF_004010195.1 of Chiloscyllium plagiosum. NCBI lineage: Eukaryota > Metazoa > Chordata > Chondrichthyes > Orectolobiformes > Hemiscylliidae > Chiloscyllium > Chiloscyllium plagiosum. The sequence continues at coordinate 370 of NW_025175645.1, read as the reverse complement.
TTGTGACACCCCACTGGTCACAGGTCTCCAATCTGAAAAGCAACCTTCCACCACCACTCTCCGTCTTCTACCTTTGAGCCAGTTTGGTATCCAAATGGCTAGTTCTCTCTATTGTCCGTGAGATTTAACCTTTCTAACCAGTCAACCATGGGGATCCTTGTTGAACACCTTACTGAAGTCCATGTAGATCGTTTCCACCGCTTTGCCCTCATCAATCCTCTTTGTTAATTCTTCAAAAAAAATTGACTCATGTTCATGAGAGGTGATTTCTCACGCACAAAACCGTTATTAATATCCACGACTTAACACTATACATTGGGTTCTGCATCACCCAATTATAGGTGTTAATATTCTGGATAAAGTTCATGTA
>NW_025175644.1:0-1983 GCF_004010195.1 Chiloscyllium plagiosum | reverse complement strand
ATCTCTCTCTCTCTGTGTGCTGGCATTGACTCTCGGTCTATGTCTGTCTCTCTCTCTCTGTGCTGACATTGACTCTGGGTCTATCTCTCTCTCTATCTCTCTCTCTGTGCTGGCATTGACTCTGGGTCTATCTGTCTCTCTCTCTGTGCTGGCATTGACTCTGGGTCTATCTCTCTCTCTCTCTCTCTCTGTGCTGGCATTGACTCTGGGTCTATCTCTCTGTCTCTCTCTCTGTGCTGGCATTGACTCTGGGTCTATCTCTCTCTCTCTCTGTCTGTGCTGGCATTGACTCTGGGTCGATCTCTCTCTCTCTCTCTGTGCTGGCATTGACTCTGGGTCTATCTCTCTCTCTCTGTGTTGGCATTGAATCTGGGTCTATCTCTCTCTCTGTGCTGGCATTGGCTCTGGGTCTATCTCTCTCTCTCTCTGTGCTGGCATTGATACTGGGTCTATCTCTCTCTCTCCATCTTGCTCTCTGTGCTGGCATTGAGTCTGGGTCTATCTCTCTCTCTCTATCTCTCTCTCTGGGCTGGCATTGGCTCTGGGTCTATCTCTCTCTCTCTATTTCTCTCTCTCTCTATCTCTGTGCTGGCATTGAGTGTGGGTCTATCTCTCTCTCTCTATCTCTCTCTCTCTCTGTGCTGGCATTGAGTGTGGGTCTATCTCTCTATCTCTCTCTCTCTCTCTCTCTGTGCTGGCATTGGCTCTGGGTCTATCTCTCTCTCTCTATCTCTCTCTCTCTCTATCTCTGTGCTGGCATTGAGTGTGGGTCGCTCTCTGTCTATCTCTCTCTCTCTATCTCTCTCTCTCTCTATCTCTGTGCTGGCATTGAGTGTGGGTCTATCTCTCTATCTCTCTCTCTCTCTCTCTCTGTGCTGGCATTGACTCTGGGTCTATCTCGCTCTCTCTATCTCTCTCTCTCTCTCTGTGCTGGCATTGACTCTGGGTCTATCTATCTCTCTATCTCTCTCTCTCTCTATCTGTGCTGGCATTGAGTCTGGGTCTATCTCTCTCTCTGTCTCTCTCTCTCTCTCTGTGCTGGCATTGACTCTGGGTCTATCTCTCTCTTTCTCTGTGCTGGGATTGACTCTGGGTCTATATCTCTCTCTCTCTCTCTCTCTGTGCTGGCATTGACTCTGGGTTTATCTCTCTCTCTCTCTCTCTGTCTGTGCTGGCATTGACTCTGGGTCTATCTCTCTCTCTCTAACTCTCTCTGTGCTCGCATTGATTCTGGGTCTATCTCTTATCTCTCGCTCTCTCTCTCTGTGCTGGCATTGACTCTGGGTCTATCTATCTCTCTCTCTATCTCTCTCTCTCTCTATCTGTGCTGGCATTGAGTCTGGGTCTATCTCTCTCTCTCTTACTCTCTCTGTGCTCGCATTGACTCTGGGTCTATCTCTATCTCTCTATCTCTCACTCTATGCTGGCATTGACTCTGGGCCTATTTCTCTCTCTCTATCTCTCTCTCTGTGCTGGCATTGACTCTAGGTCTATCTCTCTCTCTCTGTGCTGGCATTGACTCTGGGTCTACCTCTCTCTCTCTCTCTGTGCTGGCATTGACTCTGGGTCTATCTCTCTCTCTCTATCTCTCTCTCTGTGCTGGCATTGACTCTGGGACTATTTCTCTCTCTCTATCTCGCTCTCTGTGCTGGCATTGACTCTGGGTCTATCTCTCTCTCTATCTCGCTCTCTGTGCTGGCATTGACTCTGGGTCTATCTCTCTCTCTCTAACTCTCTCTGTGCTCGCATTGACTCTGGGTCTATCTCTCTCTCTCTTATCTCTCTCTCTGTGCTGGCATTGAGTCTGTGTCTATCTCTCTCTCTCTCTCTCACTCTCTCTGTGCTCGCATTGACTCTGGGTCTATCTCTCTCTCTCTTATCTCTCTCTCTGTGCTGGCATTGACTCTGGGACTATTTCTCTCTCTCTATCTCACTCTCTGTGCTGGCATTGACTCTGGGTCGATCTCTCTCTCTGTGCTGGCA
>NW_025175643.1:0-1983 GCF_004010195.1 Chiloscyllium plagiosum | reverse complement strand
CGAGGGAGGTACACGCACACACACAGCGAGGGATGGACACGCATACACACGCACAGCGAGGGAGGGACACGCACACAGTGAGGGAGGAACGCACACACAGTGAGGGAGGGACACGCACACACAGCGAGGGAGGGACACGCACACACAGCGAGGGAGGGACACGCACACACAGCGAGGGAGGGAGGGACACACACACACACACACTCACACAGCGAGGGAGGTACACCCACACACAGCGAGGGAGGGATACGCACACACAGTGAGGGAGGGAGGGACACACACACACTGTGAGGGAGGGAAAAACACACACACACATACGCACACAGCGAGGGAGAGACACACACTCACAGCAAGGGAGGGAGACACACACTCACAGCGAGGGAGAGACACACACACTCACAGCGAGGGACAGACACACACTCACCGCGAGGTAGAGACACACACACTCACAGCGAGGGAGACACACACACACACACATAGCCAGGGAGGGACACACACACACACACACACCGAGGGAGGGACACGCACGCACACACAGCGAGGGAGAGACACACACAAACTCAGAGAGGGAGGGTCACGCACACACACAGCGAGGGAGGGACACGCACACACAGCGTGGGAGGGACACGCGCGCACACACACACACAGCGAGGGAGAGACACGCACAAACACAGTGAGGGACACACGCACACACAGCGAGGGAGGGACACGCATACACAGCGAGGGAGGGACACGCACACACACAGCCAGGGAGGGACAAACACACACACACAGCCAATGAGGGACTCACACACACACACAGCGAGGGAGGGACACAAACAGACACATAGCCATGGAGGGACACGCACACATAGTGAGGGAGGGACACACACACTCACAGCGAGGGAGAGATACACACAAACAGAGCGAGGGAGGAACACACACACACACAGCGAGAGAGGGACACGCACACAAAGTGAGTGAGGGACACACACACAGCGAGGGAGGGACACACACACGCAGCCAGGGAGAGTCACACGCACACAGCGAGGGAGGGACACGCACACACAAACACAGTGAGGGAGGGACACACACACACAGCGAGAGAGGGACACACACACTCACAGCGAGTGAGAGATACACACACACGTAGCCAGGGAGGGACACACACACACACACACACAAACACAGAGCGAGGGAGGAACACACGCACACACAGCGAGAGAGGGACACGCACACACAGTGAGTGAGGGACACACACACAGCGAGTGAGAGATACACACACACGTAGCCAGGGAGGGACACACACACACACACACACACACACACAGAGCGAGGGAGGAACACACGAACACACAGAGAGGGAGGGACACGCACGCACAGCGAGGGAGGGACACGCACACACAGCGAGGGAGGGAGGGACACACACACACACACACAGCGAGGGAGGGACACGCACACACAGCGAGGGAGGGACACGCACACACAGTGAGGGAGGGAGGGACAGACACACACAGCGAGGGAGGGAAAAACACACACACACATACGCACACAGCGAGGGAGGGACACACACTAACAGCAAGGGAGGGAGACACACACTAACAGCGAGGGAGAGACACACACACTCACAGCGAGGGAGAGACACACGCACACACAGCGAGGGAGGGACATGCACACACAGCGAGGGAGGGACACACACACACACACATACGCACACAGCGAGGGAGGGACACACACTAACAGCAAGGGAGGGAGACACACACTAACAGCGAGGGAGAGACACACACACTCACAGCGAGGGACACACACACACACACACATAGCCAGGAAGGGACATACACAAACTCAGCGAGGGAGGGACATGCATACACAGCGAGGGAGGGACATGCACACACAGCGAGGGAGGGACACACACACACACACACAGCGAGGGAGGGACACACACACACACACACACACATCGAGGGAGGGACACACACCCACATCGAGGGAGGAGCACACACA
>NW_025175642.1:0-1983 GCF_004010195.1 Chiloscyllium plagiosum | reverse complement strand
TGTTTGTTTCTGTATGTCACTCTGTCTATATCTAGTTGTGGCGATGGTTCCGTAACTGTGTTTGAATGTGTTTTTGCATATGTACAAGAAGTTGCTGTCAGTCTTGAAGGTTGGTGTGTAATGTCTCTTACTCTGAGTTTGATTATGTAAGTGTGTGAGAGTGTGGGTGTGATACTGTGCGTGCATTCCTATATCTCAGTAAGACTGTATTTCTGTGTGTGTGGATATGCGTACATTCGGTATGTACATGGGGGTGTTCCTTTCTCTGTGAGTATGTCTGGATGTATGTGTGTGCATGTATGCGTGTGTAGTTTTGTTCAACTCTTTCAGTATGATTGTATTTCTTTGTGTGGGGACGTGTATCCATTCTGACCATACGAGGGTGTGTTCCTATCTGTCTCAGTATGCCTGTTTTCATGTGTTTGTGTGTGTGTGTGTATGTATGTGCGCTTGCATGCTCAAGCCAATGTGAGTATGTGTGCCCCATTCTTGACTCTGATTGTATTCCTGTTATTAGGGTATGGAAATATTTCTTTCATCTTCGTTTCGGTGTGTTCTCACCTTTCAGTTCGACTGTGTTATTGTGCACGGTGTGCATGTATGTGAGTTGAATGTGTGCGCGTGAATGTGCTTTTATTTGTCAGTATGTTCCTATATCTTACTTTGCTTGCATGCCTAGTGTGGATGTGCTTCTGCTTGCATGTCCATGTGTGTATGTGAGGGTGTGGGCGTTTCCTGTGTACCTTTCAGTTCGACTGTGTTATTGTGCACGGTGTGCATGTATGTGAGTTGAATGTGTGCGCGTGTCTGTGCTTTTATTTGTCAGTATGTTCCTATATCTTACTTTGCTTGCATGTCTAGTGTGGATGTGCTTCTGCTTGCATGTCCATGTGTGTATGTGAGGGTGTGGGCGTGTTCCTGTGTCCCTCTAGGTGTGGTTTTGTCTCAGTCTGATCATGAGACTCCCTCTCCTGAAAAAGGAAAAGGGAACCCGATGGCAGGTCACTGTGCACATATTGCTCTCATAGGTGCATTTCGGCAACCTGGGAAAAATCAAAATATCAATATATGTACCTCCTGCACCCTGATAGCAGAACTGTTACGTCAGTTCAAGGACCTAAGACTAATGGAAAAAATTACAGGGAAATATTCAATGAAAGGCAGGATCCAGCTGTTTCTTCCATGTTTAACCAAGGAAGCGAGATTTCCACTTTTTCCATGTTGGAGCTGTTTGTGTCCATCCATAAATGTTATCATAGACGGGATCACTCCGCTACACAATGTAGCAGCTGAATAGGGCCATTCAGCCCATCATGTCTGCTCTGTCATTTGATCGTCAATGATCTGTTTCTTAATTCTATTCTCCGGCCCTCTCCCCACAACGTTTGATTCCCTTCCCAACCAGGAACCCATATTTCACTATTTTTAATACAACTGTTATGGACCAGACCCTCTAAAAGTATTTTAAGATGGTAGCCCAGACCGTAACGTTTCTTCTGATTTTATGCATGTGTAAAGTCGATATTCCAGGGTTGATGGAGCAGATAAACATTCATCGGTTTAAATAAAACAGAGTTTATATACAGATTATCGAATCAAACACAAACAAAAGAGAACAAAAGACTGAATAACTTACCTCATCAGAAAACCCAACAGACTGTCCCAACTTCATGATTGGTCAAAATACCTCCAACAACCTGCATAAGCACCCAATGTCGAAACGGATGAAATCCGTCTTGCAAGAGAGACATCAGAGAGTGATTCAGCATGGAACAACCTCTTCCCTGTCGCTGTTCCTTTTACCAGCAGTTTATAAATCTGACAACTTGCAAAACACCAACCCAAACTAAACCAGACCAGATATAATCAGAGGTGGGACAATTGGACTCACTCCTTTCATTGCAGATGTTTTTACATTTGAAAGCCTTTTTGCCTGAGGCAGTTTCTGGCAGCTATCACGAAATTATCTCTGCAACCTATCCA
>NW_025175641.1:0-1983 GCF_004010195.1 Chiloscyllium plagiosum | reverse complement strand
TGGACCATTAATTGGTTTCTTGTCCGTGTGAACTCACTGGTGAGTCAGCAAGTTAGGGAACTGAGCAACTCCCTTTCCACACTTGAATGGCTTTCCCCCGGTGTGGTTGCCCTGATGAATTTTCAGGGCAGACAAGTAATTGAATCGTCACCACATTTCCGCAGTTTCTCTCCAGCGACCCTCCAATTATGTCTCGATATTTCAGATAGTGAATACTTTCACTCCACTGTGAATGTAGCTTTCTGCTTTCATTTTTAAAGGTCGGTGAGGTTCAGGCTACATGGAACAAAACAACTCCTTCAAATTCTGATGTAATGCTTCGTTTCAGTTTCCCAACAACAAATCCTCATCTTTGATACCCCTCAAATAAATCCAGAAATATCTCAGTAAGAGAGAATCTTCAGAACACCACAGCATATGATTTTCAGTCTTCGTCGGATGTGGGTATTCCAGAACAAGTCAGAATTTATTGTTCATTCCTGATTTGACTGGAGCTGCCTTCTTGAACCATCGTTCCTGTATGCTGTCGGTAGATGCAAATTATAGGTCAGTGAAATCCACAATTTTGACCTAGTGATTCTGGAGGAATGGCAATATATTTCCAGATCAGGATGGTAAGTGGGTTGTAGGTCTTTCCTATCTGTCTAATGCCCTTTTCCTTTTAGATGGAAGCAGTTGTGAGTTTGTAATGTACTCTTGAAAGCGCCTTGGTGAATATCTGCAGTGCATCTAGTGGATGGTGCAGACTGCATGTCTGACCGTTTGGTTATGTTGGGAATGGGTGTTTGTCGATGTTTTATTAGTTGTGTGTTGCTGCTCAATTCAGCTGCTGTTTTCTAGACGGTGTTGAGCTTTTCAGTTTTGTTGCAACTTCAGTAAGGAATCCTCAACAAGGGTTGTTATTTAAATATCTCTTGCTACTCAGATGCTGACTAATCTGTTGTGCTTCTCCTGTGCATTGTTTCTTTCACACTGCAATCATTCAGGCGAAAAGGAACTATCCCATCATGTCTCATTCGGTATTGTAAAGTAGTAAACAGTTGGTAGGGAAAGAAGAAAAGAAACAGACGAACATTTGGTCAATGAGGTGAATAACGCTCTCACTCGGAGAGTGAACAGCTGTTAATGGAGACTGCCGGTGACAAATCATAGGTGGCGTTTAATCGCAGGCTACGTGTTAGACAGGCTTTAGGAGACAAGAAAATCTCTGACTATGACCCGCTCTTGTGGCCACAATGATATATGGCTGCTAAAGTTAGCTTCTCAAAGCCATTGTGACTTTCACTGCACCAAAGAAGGACTTTGGACCCATCTTGCAAATGTCCATCATGAAACAACGATCCATTCTCATCACATTATATTTCAGAAATTGGTCTGGAGGCTTAAGCACACTGGTTCTCCAAGTGATCAACGAAATATTTTACTAATTCCACCACCTCCAGCGAAATGCTATTACCAAACATATATCCCCCTCCCCGCCCTTGTCAGCCTTCCCCAGGAACCATTCCCTCCGGGGCGTCGTGGTGCACTGTGCCTTCACTCTCAATACCTCCCCCAACAGCTCCATGGAAGCTTTCCCTAAAATTGCGTAATATGTGACACAAACATTCATAGAACATGATAACGAGGAGCAAGGCTTTACCGTACAGGCCTTAGAGACTGCTTCGCCATTCATTAAGCTCATACCTGATCTTTCCATTGACACGCATCCACTTAACCAAACTCTGAAGGTAATCTTTACTTCTTTTATTGTTAAAAAAAAAGCAGCCCTAGCTTAAAAAACATTGATTGACTGAGCATCAACTACATCGTTGGGCAAGCATTCCATCGAGGAACAACTCTCTGGATGAAGAAATTCCTTCTCAATTCAGTCGTATATCTCCTTTTAATCTAGAGGCTGTGCCCTCTTGCATTAGTTTCATTTGCTAATGGAAGCATGCTCTCGACCTATATCTCACACATGACCTTCATATTCTTATATGT
>NW_025175640.1:0-1983 GCF_004010195.1 Chiloscyllium plagiosum | reverse complement strand
TTCCTGCAGCAGAAAGCACAGAATTGCATGCAGGATTGCAACAATGATGGAACGAATGTCCTCTCTGAAGAGGATTTTAAAAGAATATTTATAACTACACGCAAATCAGGTTAGTTGGGCATGACTTTCCCATAGCAGTTTGTTTTGGTTGTCCTTCATTAACCTATGCTTTATAATATATAAGAAAATATTTTGAGGGATGGGATTGTTGCTAGCACGTCCAACATTTTCTCCCCATCCCGCATGGCCTTTGGACTGAGCAATTGGCTACATGCTAGAAGGCAGTTGAGAGTCAACCACATTGTAGTAGGTCTGGAGTCACGTAATGTGAGCGTGTGCACGCGTGTGTAGGGTTGTGAATGGTAGATTTCCCTTCCAAAAAGAACACTTTCACAACACTCTGTAATGATTGGACAAAAATAACAGTTCTGGAAGCATCTATGAGGAGACGACAGTGTTACTGTTTTGAGTCCGGTGGCCCTTCAAAATTGGGCTGGATTCAAAACATTAACTGTTTTCTTTCCACAGATGCTGCCAGACCTGCTGCATTTCCCCAGCAATTGTGCCTTTTGTTGCTGATCTCCAACAGCTGCAATTAATTGTCTTAGCCAATAATGGTTTCCTGGTTGCCAGTATAGAGACAAACTCTCACTTCCAAATCTTTTTAATAGTTGAAAATAAAGTCCACTAGCATCCATGATGGGATTTTAATTTTTGTTCTCAGAAGTCCGAGATCTCTGGGCTAATTAACCAGTATCAAGAGATCACAATCTTCCCTTCACTGACAGTTATATTGACAATCTTGTCCTGAATATTTTTCTTTATTCATTCATGGAACGTGACACTTGGTCTCCCAAAAAATAACCAAATGCCAATTCAGAGGGCAGTTAAGAGTCAACCACATGACTTTGGATTCACCAAACTGGGAAAGGACTGAAAATTTCCTTCCTTAAAAAAATGTTATTAGTGAACAAGATAGGTACTTATGACAATTGATAAGATCACCAAAGCAGCGATAAGTTTATATTCCAGATACATAAATTGATTTCGAATTGCATCGGGGCCATAGCAGCATCAATTTGAAACTCCAGATGTGAAATCCAGTAACAATGCCCAAATGCCACCAACTCCCTACAATCTCGAGGCTTCCCAACACTGACTGGTCTGTAATTGCCAATTGCATCCTTTTTCATCTCACTATTTACTATTCAATTCAGCCCATTGAGTTGACTCTGCCATTTATTCAGATCACGATTATTCTGGGAAACATTTACTCCATTTTGCTGCATTTCCCCATAATCCTCAATTCGCTTACTGATTAAAAAAAATCTATCTCAGCCTTGAATGCACGTAACAACCCTGGCTCAACAGCCCTCTGTAGTATCAAGTTCCACAGATTTACTGCCCTCAGGAGAAATTCCTATCTGTCCTAAACATGCAATCTCTTATTTGGAGGGTACTTCCTCTGGTCCCAGACTCACCCACCTTTCCACGTCTAGCCTGTCAAGTCTCCTCAGAATCATGTACGTGACAATAAGGTTACCTCTAATTCTTCTAACTTCTAATAAGCACAGGACCAACCTATTCAGTTCTCCTCATAAGACATTCTTTCCATGCCTGGTATCATCATGGTCAACCTTCCCTGGACTGCCTCTAATGCCAATATATCTTTCCTCAGGTAAAAGGCCCTAAACTGTTCACAGTATTCTGTTGTGGCCTGACTAATGCCTTACATAGATTCACTATAACCTCCCTACATTTCTACTCTATTGAAAAGGCCAACTTCCCATTTGCCTCCCGATTACTCACTGGAATTGGATGAAGAGATTCGTGGTTGTGATTCCAAATCCCTCTATTCTGAAGCTTTCTCCATTCAATATTCAGTTCTTCATCTCTTGACAAACTGCATTACCTCATTTTCCCATCTGCCAAGCTTTCGCTCATTTGCGTAACCTGTCTATATCCCTCTCCAGATATCTAATG
>NW_025175639.1:0-1983 GCF_004010195.1 Chiloscyllium plagiosum | reverse complement strand
TCAGTACTTCAGAAAGTGCTCCCTCAGTACCTCAGATAGTGCTCCTTCAATGCCTCAGACAGTGCTTCCTCAATACCGCAGATAGTGCTACATCAGTACCTCAGATAGTTTTCCCTCAGTACCACAGTAAGTGCTTCCTCAATACCTCAGAAAATGCTCCATCAATACCTCAGATAGTTCTCCCTCAGTATCTCAGATACTTCTCCCTCAGTACCTCAAAGTGCTCCCTCAATACCTCAGAATGTGCTTTCTCAATACCTCAGAAAGAGCACCCTCAGTACCTCAGTGCGCCGTCAATACCTCAGAAAGTGCTCCCTCAATAACTCAGAAATTGCTCCATCAATTCCTCAGATAGTACTCGCTCAGGACCTCAGAGTGCTTCCTCAGTACCTCCGAAAGTTCTCCCTCAGTACCTCAGATAGTTCTCCATCAGTCCCTCAGAAAGTGCTCCCTCAGTACCTCAGATAGTGCTCCGTCAATGCCTCAGATAGTGCTCCCTCAATACCTCAGATAGTTCTCCCTCAATATCTCTTAAAGTGCTCCCTCAATACCTCAGATAGTTCACCCTCAATACCTCTGAAAGTGCTACCTCAATACCTCAGATAGTTCTCCCTCAGTACCTCAGATAGTTCTCACTCAGTACCTCTGAAAGTGCTTTCCCAATACCTCAAAAAGGGCTCCCTCAGTACCTCAGAAAGTGCTTCCTCAATACCTCAGATAGTGCTCCCTCAATACCTCAGAGTGCTTCCTCAATACCTCAGAAAGTGCTTTCTCAATACCTCAAAGTTCACAATCAGTACCTCAGATAGTGCTCCCTCAATACCTCAAAAAAAGCTCCCTCAATACCTCAGAAAGTGCTTCCTCAATACCTCAGATCGTGGTCCCTCAATACCTCAGATAGTTCTCCCTCAATACTTCAGTAAGTGGTCCCTCAGTACCTCAGATAGTTCTCCCTCAGTACCTCAAAGTGCTCCCTCAGAACCTCAGATAGTGCTTCCTCAGTACCTCAGAAGGTTCTCCCTCAATACCTCAGATAGTACCTCCTCAGTACCTCAGAAAGTGCTCCCTCAACACCTCCGTTAGTTCTCCCTCAACACCTTGAAAGTGCTCCCTCAATACTTCAGAGAGTGTTCCATCAGTACCTCAGAAAGTGCTCCCTCAATACCTCAGAAAGTGTCCCCTCAGTACCTCAGAAAGTGCTACCTCATTACCTCAGAAAGTTCTCCATCAATACCTCAGAGAGTGCTCCCTCAATACCTAAGAAAGTTCTCCTTCAATACTTCAGATAGTGCTCCCTCAAAACCTCTGAAAGTGCTCGCTCAATACCTCAGATAGTTCTCGCTCAATACCTCAGATAGTGCTCCTCAATACCTCAGATAGTTCTCGCTCAATACCTCAGATAATGCTCCCCCAAGACCTCAGATAGTTCTCCCTCAATACCTCTGAATGTGCACCATCAATACCTCAGATAGTTCTCCCTCAATGCCTCAGATAGTGCTCCCACAATACCTCAGAGAGTGTTCCATCAGTACCTCAGAAAGTGCTCCCTCAATACCTCAGAAAGTGTCCCCTCAGTACCTCAGAAAGTGCTACCTCATTACCTCAGAAAGTGCTCCATCAATACCTCAGAGAGTGCTCCCTCAATACCTAAGAATGTTCTCCTTCAATACCTCAGATAGTGCTCCCTCAAAACCTCTGAAAGTGCTCGCTCAATACCTCAGATAGTTCTCGCTCAATACCTCAGATAGTGCTCCTCAATACCTCAGATAGTTCTCGCTCAATACCTCAGATAATGCTCCCCCAATACCTCAGATAGTTCTCCCTCAATACCTCTGAATGTGCACCCTCAATACCTCAGATAGTTCTCCCTCAATGCCTCAGATAGTGCTCCCACAATACCTCAGATAGTTCCACCTCAATGCCTCAGATAGTGCTCCCACAGTACCTCATATAGTACTCACTCAGAACCTCAGCTAGTGCTTC
>NW_025175638.1:0-1983 GCF_004010195.1 Chiloscyllium plagiosum | reverse complement strand
TCCCACACTCACTCCATCACCGTCACCGTGACCCCCTCACACTCACTCCATCACCATCTCCTTGACCCCCTCACAAACACTCCATCACAGTCACCCTGACCCCCTCACACTCACTCCATCACAGTCACCCTGACCGCCTCACACTCACTCCATCACTGTCACCCTGACCCCCTCACACTCACTACATCACGCTCACCCTGACCACCTTACACCTACTCCATCACCATCACACTGACCCCCACACACTCACGCAGTCACAGTGTATATGCCCCCCTCACACTCACCCCATCACTGACACCCTGTGCACCTCACACTCAATCCATCACCGTCACCCTGACCACCTTCACACTCACTCCATCACCTTCTCCCTGACCCTCTCACACTCACTCCATCACTATTACCCTGAACCCTTTACACTCAGTCCATCACCATCATCATGACCCCCTCATACACACTCCATCACCGTCACCCTGACCCCCTCACACTAACACAGTCACAGTCTCTATGACGCCCTCATACTCACCCCATCACTGTCACCCTGTCCCACTCACACTCACTCCATCATCCTTAGCCTGACGCCCCTCACACTCACTCCATCATCCTCACCCTGTCACACTCACACTCGCTCCATCACCGTCACCGTGAACCCCTCACACACACTCCATCATCGTCTCCCTGACCCCCTTACAGTCAATCCATTATCGTCACACTTATCCCCTCACGCTCACATCATCACGGTCACCCTGACCCTCTCACATGCACTCTATCTCAATCTCACTGAACCCCTCACACTCATTACAACACCATCAGCCTGACCCCCTCGCATTCACTCCATCACCATCACCTGGACCCCATCACACTCAATCCGCCACCATCACCCTGACTCCCACATGTTCACTCCATCACAGTCACCCTGTCCCCCTCACACTCACTCCATCACAGTCACCCTGACCCCCTCACACTCACTCAATCATAATCACCCTGATCCCCTCACACTCATTCCATCACAGTCACCCTGACATCCTCACATCACTCCATCACCGTCTCCCTGACCTCCTCACACTCACGCGATCCCAGTCACACTGACCTCCTCACACTCACTCCATCAAAGTCACCCTGACCTCCTCACACTCACTCCATCACAGTCACCCTGACCTCCTCACACTCACACGATCACCGTCACCTGAACCGCTCACACTCACTCCATCACCATCACTCTGACAATCCCACACTCACTCCATCACCATCACATGAACCCCGTCACACTCACTCCATTACCATTACACTGACAATCCCACACTCACTCCATCACTGTCACCGTGACCCCCTCACACTCACTCCATCACCATCTCCATTACCCCCTCACGAACACTCCCTCACAGTCACCCTGATCCCCCTCACACTCATTCCATCACCATAACTCTAACAGTCCCACACTCCCTCCATCACCATCACCTGAACCCCTCACACTCACTCCATCACCATTACACTGACAATCCCATACTCACTCCATTACCGTCACCGTGATCCCCTCACACTCACTCCATCACCGTCTCCCTGACCCCCTCACACTCACGCGATCCCAGTCACACTGAAACCTCACACTCACTTGGTCAACGTCACACTGATTTCCTCAAACTCACTCCATCACCGTGACACTGACCCCCTCACAGTCACCCCATTTTCGTCACACTTATCCCCTCACGCTCACATCATCACGGTCACCCTGACCCTCTCACACCATCATTCTATCTCAATCTCACTGAACACCTCACACTCACTCCATCACCATCACCTGGACCCCATCACACTCAATCCGCCACCATCACCCTGACTCCCACACATTCACTCCGTCACCGTCACACTGACCTCCACACACACTCACTCCATCATCCTCACCCTGACCCCCTCACCCTCACTCCATCATCCTTACCCTGACCCCCTCACACTCACTCCATCATAGTCACCCTGATCCCCTCACAC
>NW_025175637.1:0-1983 GCF_004010195.1 Chiloscyllium plagiosum | reverse complement strand
AGGAATTGTCCCTCAGTCAGTGACAGGGATTGAGTTTCAGTCAGTGTCAGGGATTGAGCCTCAATCAGTGACTGGGATTGAGCCTCAGTCTGTAATAGGGATTGTCCCTCAGTCAGTGACAGGGATTGAATCTCAGTTAGTTACAGGGATTGAACCTCAATCAGTGACATGGGTTGAGCCTCAGTCACTGACAGGGATTGAATCTCAGTCAGTGACAGGGATTGAATCTCAGCCAGTGACAGGGATTGAATCGCAGTCAGTGACAGGAATTGAACCTCATTCATTGCCAGGGATGGAGCCTCCGTCAGTGACAGGGATTGACCCTCAGTCAGTGACAGGGATTGAGGTTCAAATAGTGACAGGGATTGAATCTCAGTCAGTGACAGGGATTGAATGTCAGTTAGTGACAGGGATTGAATCTCAGTCAGTGACTGGGATTGAGACTCAGTCAGTGACAGGGATTGAACCTCAGTCAGTGACAACGATTGTGTTTCAGTCAGTGATAGGGATTATCCTTCAGTCAGTGGCAGGGATTGAATCTCAGTTAGTGACAGGGATTGAATCTCAGTTAGTTACAGGGATTGAATCCCAGTCAGTGACATGGATTGACCCTCAGACAGTGACAGGGATTGTCCCTCAGTCAGTGACAGGGATTGAACCTCAGTCAGTGGCAGGGATTGAGGTTCAAATAGTGACAGGGATTGACCCTCAGTCAGTGACAGGGATTGAGGTTCAAATAGTGACAGGGATTGAATCTCAGTCAGTGACAGGGATTGAATGTCAGTTAGTGACAGGGATTGAATCTCAGACAGTGACAGGAATTGAATCTCAGTCAGTGACAGGGATTGAGTTTCAGTCAGTGATAGGGATTGTCCCTCAGTCAGTGACAGGGATTGAACCTCAGACAGTGACAGGGATTGATTCTCAGTCAGTGACAGGGATTGAGGTCCAGTCAGTGATAGGGATTGTCCCTCATTCAGTGACAGTGATTGAATCTCAATAAGTGATAGCGATTGACGCTCAGACGGTGATAGGAATTGAATCTCAGTCAGTGACAGGGATTCTACCTCAGTCAGTGACAAGAATTGAATCTCAGTCAGTGACAGGGATTGAGTTTCAGTCAGTGATAGGGATTGACCCTCAGTCAGTGACAGGAATTGAATCTCAGTCAGTGACAGGGATTGAGTTTCAGTCAGTGATAGGGATTGTCTCTCAGTCAGTGACAGGGATTGAACCTCAGTCAGTGACAGGTTTGATTCTCAGTCAGTGACAGGGATTGAGTTCCAGTCAGTGATAGGGATTGTCCCTCATTCAGTGACAGTGATTGAATCTCAATAAGTGATAGCGATTGACGCTCAGACGGTGATAGGAATGGAATCTCAGTCAGTGACAGGCATGGAATCACAGTCAGTGACAGGGATTGAATCTCAGTCAGTGACAGGGATTGAATCTCAGTCAGTGACAGGGATTGAGTTTCAGTCACTGACAGGGATTGAATCTCAGTCAGTGACAGGGATTGAATCTCAGTCAGTGACAGGGATTGAGCCTCAAATAGTGACAGGGAATGACCCTCAGTCTGTTACAGGGATTGAATCTCAAGCAGTGACAGGAAGTGAATCTCAGTAAGTGTCATGGATTGAATCTCAGTCAGTGGTAGGGATTGCACCTCAGTCAATGACAGGGAATGAATCTCATTTAGTGACAGGGATTGAATCTCAGTCAGTGACTGGGATTGTATCTCATTCAGTGATAGTGATTGAATCTCAGTCAGTGACAGGGATTGAATCTCTGTCAGTGACAGGAATTGAATCTCAGACAGTGACAGGGATTGAAATTTAGTCAGTGACAGGAATGGAATCTCAGTTAGTGACAGGGTTTGAATCTCAGTCAGTGACTGGGATTGCCCCTCAGACAGTGACAAGGATTGAAGCTCAGTCAGGGACAGGGATGGAGCCTCAGTCAGTGACAGGGATTGAGCCTCAG
>NW_025175636.1:0-1983 GCF_004010195.1 Chiloscyllium plagiosum | reverse complement strand
TTTGTTTAGACTGTACCTGTACGGTTCTGTTCAGGTTTTGTGAGACTGTACCTGGGGCATTATGTACCGCATTGGTGAGACTGTACCTGGAGTATTATGTAAATCCTTAGTGAAACTGTACCAGGAGTGTTGTGTACAGTGTTGTGGAGACTGTACCTGGAGTATTTTTTACAGGGTTGTTGAGACAGTACCTGGAGTATTGTGTTCTGGGTTGGTGAGGCTGTACATGGAGTATTCTGTGCAGGGTTGGTAAGACTGTACCTGGAGTGTTGTATATAGGGTTGGTGAGACAGTACCTGGAATATTGTGTACTGGGTTGGTGAGAATCTACCTGGAGTTTTGTGTACAGGGTTGGTGAGACTGTGTCTGGAATATTGTGTACAGGGTTGGTGAGAATCTACCTGGAGTTTTGTGTACAGGGTTGGTGAGACTGTACCTGGACTATTGCGTACAGGGTTGGTGAGTCTGTACCTGGAGTATTTTGTACAGGGTTGGTGAGACTGTACCTGGAGTATTGTGTACTGGTTTGGTGAGGCTGTACCTGGAGTATTCTGTACAGGGTTGGTGAGACTGAATCTGGAGTATTGTGTACAGGGTTGTTGAGACTGTATCTGGAGTATTTTGTACCGGGTTGGTGAGACTGTACCTGGAGGTCTGTGTACAGTGTTGTTGAGACTGTACCTGGAGTATTGTGTACAGGGTTGGTGAGACTGTACCTGGACAATAGTGTACAGAGTTGATGAGACTCTCCCTGGAGTACCGTGTACAGTGTTGATGAGACTGCACCTGGAGTATTGTGTACAGTTTTTTTGAGACTGTACCTGGACTATTGTGTATAGAGTTGGTGAGACTGTACCTGGAGTAAATTGCACAGGGTTGGTGAGGCTGTACCTGGATTATTGTGTACAGTGTTGGGGAGACTGTACCTGGAGTATTGTATACAGGGTTGGTGAGACTGTGCCTGGAATATTGTGTACAGGGTTGGTGAGAATCTACCTGGAGTTTTGTGTACAGGGTTGGTGAGACTGTACCTGGACTCTTGCGTACAGGGTTGGTGAGTCTGTACCTGGAATATTTTTTACAGGGTTGGTGAGACTGTACCTGGAGTATTGTGTACTGGGTTGGTGAGGCTGTACCTGGAGAATTCTGTACAGAGTTGGTGTGACTGTATCTGGAGTATTGTGTACAGGGTTGGTGAGACTGTACCAGGAGTATTGCGTACTGGGTTGTTGAGACTACCTGGACAATTGTGTACAGTGTTGGGGAGACTGTCCCTGGATTACAGTGTACAGGGTTGTTGAGACTGTGCCTGAAGTATTGTGTACAGTTTTTTTGAGACTGTACCTGGACTATTGTGTATAGAGTTGGTGAGACTGTCCCTGGAGTAAATTGTACAGGTTTGCTGAGACTGTACCTGGATTATTGTATGCAGGGTTGGTGTATCTGTACATGGAATATTGTTATAAGGGTTGGTGAGACTGTACCTGGAGTATTGGGCGCACGGTTGGTGAGACTATACCTGGAGTATTGTGTATAGGATTGGTGTGACTGTACCTGGAATATTGTGTACATGGTTGATTTGACTGTTCCTGGTGTATTGTGTAAAGGGTAGTTGATCCTGTATCTTGAGTATTGTGTACAGGGTTGGTGAGGCCGTACCTGGACTATTTTGTACAAGGTTGGTGAGACTGCACATGGACGATTGTGTACAGGTTTGGTGAGACTGTACCTGGAGTATTGTGTGCTGGGTTGGTGAATCTGTACCTGGAATATTGTGTGCAGGGTTGTTGAGACTGTCCTGGACCATTGTGTACAAGGTTGGTGAGACTGAACCTGGAGTGTTGTGTACAGGGTTGTTGAACTGTACCTGGAATTTTGTGTACAGGGTTGGTGAGACAAGACCTGGACGTTAGTGTACAGAGTTGGTGAGATTGAACCTGGACAATTGTGTACAGGGTTGTTGAGACTGTATCTGGAGTATTG
>NW_025175635.1:0-1983 GCF_004010195.1 Chiloscyllium plagiosum | reverse complement strand
TATGAGCCTCTATAAATTCTTCCCTCAGCCTCTCACGCCCGTCAGTAAAGAAAAAGCCACAGGCTATCCACCACCCCAGAACTCAATCTTTCCAGTCAGATATATCGGGCGATTGCCTATTCAATCTATAATTCAATAGTCGATGATTGCCTATTCAATCTATAATTCTGATGCTGCAGATGGCCCACTGAACTTCATGGACACCTCGTCATGAGTTGATCGACAATGTCAGCAAAGTGGGATTCCGTGAGCATGAATATGATCGATCGTCGCTGGATTAGACTGTGAGAAATATACCGCAGGTCAGGTTTAGGTTTTATACAATAAAGAGTTAACTCCCCTTTATTTCTTTAAATCTTCAAATTCAACCAAAATAAATGTATTTTTAGTTGAAGATTATTCACTTCAATAATCAGAATGCACACCTAATTATTGCTGAATTTAGTAACTGCAGTCACCAGCTGATTATTGTTCAGTTCAATAACCGCAGTAAACAGCTGATTCATGTTCTGATGAGTAAACACATGATCTTTGCAATGCCATATGCATCGAAAATCCAATTGAAAAGGCCTGAATCTAAATATAGTCTTGCTGGACCACACTGGCACCTCCAGTAAAGAGTGAGCAGCTGCTAAATATCTCTAGAGAGCTCCCAAACTGGATCTGGACAGTTATTCAAACATGTCCTCACAACAGATAATTTAGAGTCATTCTTGGACAAAGGGGAAGTGCAAGGAGCAGACTGGCCAATAGATCAGCACAAGACTCAGTACAATTTTCACCATTTATATAAATGATCAGCCAATGACCATGTCTCGAATGTTCGTCCATGTTGATGAGATCAAGTGTGCCTCATAAGCTTCATAATTTTCCACTTTGGAGCAGATCCTTACTGAAGGTGTTAGAAAAGTGATGGATTACATGGGATCTTGCATTGAATCCCTCATCAACAATATTTCAGTGCATGGCAGTTCCACAATCCCAGTGTCCAAACAGAATTGTGCATGCACTTTGATGGTCAGCATGATCCCGACTAACATTATTGTGTGTGACTCAAACTTGAAATTTTATGAAGATGTTTTCAATATCGTATTGATCATTAACAGCAAAATGTCAATATTGAAGATCATAAATCTTCTGATCATAGCCACTTGATTGTCCAATAAACAAATTCATCCATTTGTTTAGTTCAATTTAAGACTGAAATCTAATGAAAACATTACTCCCAACTGAAGAGTCTGGTTATCGGACCCAAGACCAAATTATTATTTAGCCCAAGCACTTTGGAAATATCCAATTATTTTGACCTCGAAGGCAGATACTCCACACCTAATTGACAATAATGTAAGTTCGTTTCCAAATATTCCAGCAACAAGAACATATTGAATTATTTCTATCTATCTCACATGTGAGTGATCTGGGATATGAATCTCAGTGTCCATGTGATATTATGTACGTAGGCCGTGCCTCTGAAAGACTGACAGATTGTTCCAAACAGCATATCATTTCAGCTCTTCACAACAAACAAGGTACTGCCTGCACCCACCCAGATTACTCTCACAAAACCTCAAACCCAGTGTCCATCATGAGTCATGACTGAAAAACATTTGTAATGAATTCTCATCCATTCATGGGAATTGCTGGCTGGGCAAGCACTTATTGCTCATCTCTAGTGGCTGTTGAGAATGTGTTGGTGAGCTGCTTCCTTGAACTGTAGTTATCTGTATGCAGTACACAGACTTACAATATCATTACGGACGACTGTGAAATAGACAGACAGGAGGCTGGAAGAACACAGCAAGCCAGGCAGCATCAAAAGGTGGAGAAGCGATATTTCAGGTGAAACCATTCTTCAGAACTGGGCTAACGTAAGGTGGAGATGTCGGTTTTTTGTCTCTAATGAAGTACTGTGAAGCAGAGATACTTAAAAAATGGTGATATATTTCCAAACAAGGATGATGATTGACTTGGAAGAGAATTTGT
>NW_025175634.1:0-1983 GCF_004010195.1 Chiloscyllium plagiosum | reverse complement strand
TCACGATAAATCTTCATCACATAATTGCGCTAGTGGATTCTGATCATTCTTGATAAATTTTAATACTGTTTTATACTTCACAGAGTAACACATGAGCTGATTCTCAAAATCCCTAACTGGTATATCGATAATTACCCAACACTTTTACAAATTAAGTAGTGATACTGGCATACCGCACAGAACTAATACTGACTGCAAGTTAAGACGGTTTGTAGAAGTAATCACTGACTAGTTTCAAACAATGGAGGCTGAATAGGTTTTTGTATTGATCATAATTGCAGTGTCACCCCAGTTGTATCACTGTGAGACACGTTGTGTCAAATACTATGACAGACTGTAAACTGTAAAATGCAGAGAATTTCTTCACTTCCTAGAAAGCAGTGATTCAGACTCCTCTAAAAATGATTTGGTGCATGATTCCAGCTTTTACGATCCATTGTATTTTGAAAGCTTGGAATACTTTTCCAGGTTCGATCTGCATTTAACTTGACAATCAACACGAAGAAGGTAGAAAAAATATATACATTTGTACAAACTAGCACTACTGGATTGCGTTTAAATTGCATCTCACATTATTTCTCGTTCCTGCCATGGTAGAAATCACCAATTTGAGATAAGCACTTGTCAGTGGTTTTAGTATGAGGATGTCGCTGTGCACAACACTGTGACCCACTGTAGTATCACAATGATGTAGACCAGTACACTCGTTCTCTGTTCTTTACTCGAGATCTCAATTTTCATTTGAAAGAGCCATTTAGTACTGATCATGTTTAGAATGAATGCCATAGTTGACATAACAATTAGCAGTGATTTCCTGAGCTGTCCGATATATTAAAACGAACATTTTGTCCGAGCATTTAATTGATGGAAGTGTTAGCAGTACATATGACATGCCCAAAACATTGTCCCATTGTTTCAGCAGTTTGCTAGGTTAAATGGTACATTTCCTCTTTGATAGTTTTGTAAGAGGCAGCCTGAGGTCTGCTTCAGATCGCAGTTGGTATAATTGCATTTAAAACTCGTACTGACCGTCAGTTTATGATGGAATTGACAAAATGTTCCCTCGAGCTGTTTTTGAACGGGTCCAGCCCTGGCTCCTCTCGCTGTGGTATCTTGCACAGTAATAGATGGCGGTGTCTTCGATCCTCAGGTTCCCCATGTCCAACGCGAAAATGTTGTTTGAAGTGTCTTTGGACGCAGTAAATCAACCCTTAATCGCTGGTGCATAGTCATTGCTGGATGAATCATAGTAGCTAACCAGCCACTCCAGACCCTGTCCGGGAACCTGTCGGACCCAGTACATGTAGTAGCTGCCAAGATTGAAGCCGCTGGTTTTACAGGTCAGTTTCAGGCTGCCTACGGGACGGCCAGTCTCTGCCTCTGGCTGGGTCAAAACAACCTCCGACTGGACACCTTTAAAAAAGAAAACAAATAAACCATGAGCATTAATGTTGGTGAAATGATGGCTGAGTCTTTTACATTCCTGCCGTAGACTAACATTGAGACAGTCACAAAGAGAGACTTGAACAAAAAACACTCACATGATAAGAAAGTCAGTAACAAACTGAGAAAAAGTGTCGACACAATCATTCTGATAACTTGTGGGAAGCGGTTCTGCTAAGATCTTTCTACAGATCCGACCCAGGAGTGTTGAATTACGGTCCAGTGCCCAGGATTTATATGGCCATCGTAAGGGGCAGGCTTACAGCTTCCGCGTGTTGGTTTCCTGCTGGAGGCTCAGACCGGATCCTGGTATCAGCTTGTACAGCCCGAACACATGGGGTCATGTCTTTACATGAGGTTCTGCTTAAACATGTTCACATACACATCTTGGGATATTTGTTTTGCTGAATAGCTTCTTTGGAAGTAAATTTGAGTAGCTTCAGGTCTGTTTCACATGATAGTTGCATGTATTTTGTTTAAAAAAAACAAATTCAACTGGAAGTTAGTTCCCTTTATTTCTACATTCATTCACAAGCAGAT
>NW_025175633.1:0-1983 GCF_004010195.1 Chiloscyllium plagiosum | reverse complement strand
GACCACTCTCACTAGTTTCCATACATACAGACAAAGAAGGACATCACTTTGATTCGGACAACACACACAGGCGAAACAAGGACATGCACGGGAATTCTTGGAAGCATGGCATTCTAACCAGAACTCCATCAATAAACACATCAATTCAGATCCCATCTACCTTCCCTTGAAAAACAAACCGGAAATGACACCACCCATCTTAAGAAACCAAGCCCTATAAACAGAGAGGTGGGACATACCACCGAAGACTCCCAGTGATGATGTTACCCAGTATGGTGACAAAACGTCGGAAAGCAAACCTTCCAGCTCAGCGAGCTAACGTACCTACTTATCATCAACCTCTTCGACAAATCGTCTCAAAGATCACATTTATTGGAGACTTGCTCTCTATGTCAGGAATGTGCAAAGCCAGCATCAAAAGGCAAGATGAGCAGAATTATTGTACCTGGAAATGTACAAAGAGGGCTAACTTTCTCTGGCACTACAATGATTAAAGTATTTATTTGTCTTTGCCCTGTGCATTCACATAAACACAGTTTATTTCAGACATGTGAATAAATGAACCAAGATAGAACAAGCATGTATTTAAACACGCACATATTCTACAGTGCAATACCAGGGGAGATTTCATAGAATCCCTACAGTGTGGAAGCAGACCATTCAACCCATCAAGTCCACACCACACCTCTAAAAAAGCAGCCCACCACACCCCTCTCCTATATTTCCCATGGCTAATCCTCCTAACCTGCACATCTTTGGACTGTGGGAGGAAACCAGAGCACCCGGAGGAAACCACACAGACACAAGGAGAATGTGCAAACTCCATGCAGATAGTTGCCCGATGGTGGAATCGAACCTGTGCCCCTGGTGCGGTGAGGCAGCCAGGCTGACCATTGAGCCACAGTGTAGGCCTTACCAAGAAGACATTATTGGGGCTGGGGGAGGGGGAGGGGGTGGGGGGAGGAAATTAAATCCTGACCATTTTAAAATTTTCAGACAGAGATTAGACATGATGAAAGATTAAGATGCACAGGACAGGACAGTCTCTTTCTGAAATTGTAGTTCCCCTCACTGAAAGATATTAGTGAATCAGATGGGTTTTTAATGTAGGACTGATCTATCAGCCAGGAGATAGTGGGGACGGCAACATTTCATCAATGTGGGACTGATCTATCAGCCAGGAGATAATGGGGACGGCAACATTTCATCAATGTGGGACTGATCTATCAGCCAGGAGATAGTGGGGACTACAACATTTCATCAACGTGATGCTGATCTATCAGCCAGGAGATAGTGGGGACAGCAACAATTCATCAACGTGACACTGATCTATCAGCCAGGAGATAGTGGGGACTACAACATTTTATCAACGTGACACTGATCTATCAGCCAGGTAATAGTGGGGACTACAACATTTCATCAACGTGACACTGATCTATCAGCCAGGAGATAGTGGGGACTGCAACATTTCATCAACGTGACACTGATCTATCAGCCAGGAGATAGTGGGGGCGACAATATTTCATCAACGTGAGACTGACCTATCAGCCAGGAGATAGTGGGGACTGCAACATTCAATCAACGTGACACTGATCTATCAGCCAGGAGATAGTAGGGACTGCAACATTTCATCAACGTGACACTGATCTCTCAGCCAGGAGATAGTGGGGACTGCAACATTTCATTAATGTGACACTGATCTATCAGGAGATAGTGGGAACTGCAACATTTCATCAACGTGAGACTGATCTATCAGCCAGGAGATAGTGGGAACTGCAACATTTCATCAACGTGAGACTGATCTATCAGCCAGGAGATAGTGGGAACTGCAACATTTCATCAACGTGACACTGATCTATCAGCCAGGAGATAGTGGGGACGGCAACATTTCATCAACGTGACACTGATCTATCAGCCAGGAGATAGTGGGGACTACAACAATTCATCAACGTGACACTGATCTATCAGCCAGGAGATAGTGGG
>NW_025175632.1:0-1983 GCF_004010195.1 Chiloscyllium plagiosum | reverse complement strand
AGGTAATAGATGTGTATAGTCTGCAAGACATGACATCGACAATCAGGAGTGAAATCTGGGAGAGGTGATATATGTGTATAATCTGCAAGACATTACACAGACAATCAGGAGTGACATCTGGAAGAGGTAATAGATGTGTATCGTCTCTAAGATATTACACAGAAAATCAGGAGTGACATCTGGAAAAGGTAATAGATGTGTACAGTCTGCAAGACATGACACAGCCAATCAGGAGTAACATCTGGAAGAGGTAATAGATGTGTGTAGTCTGAAAGATATTATACAGATAATCAGGAGTGACATCTGGAAGAGGTAATCGATGTGTATAGTCTGCAAGACATTACACAGTCCATCAGGAGAGACATCTGGAAGAGGAAATAATTGTGTATAGTCTGCAAGACATTACACAGACAATCAGGAGTCACATCTGGATGAGGTAATAGATGTGTATAGTTGAAAGATATGATACAGATAATCAGGAGTGACATCTGGAAGAGGCAATAGATGTGTATAGTCTGCAAGACATTACACAGTCCATTAGCAGTGACATCTGGAAGAGGTAATAGATGTGTATAGTCTTCAAGACCTTACACAGACAATCAGGAGTCACATCTGGAAGAGGTAATAGATGAGTATAGTCTGCAAGACATTACACAGACAAGCAGGAGTGAAATCTGGAAGAGGTAATAGATGTGTACAGTCTGCAAGACATTACACAGACAATCAGGAGTCACATCTGGAAGAGGTAATAGATGTGTATAGCCTGCAAGAAATTACACAGACAATCAGGAGTGACAACTGAAAGAGGTAATAGATGCGTATTTTCTGCAAGATATTACACAGACAATCAGGAGTGAAATCTGGAAGCGGTAATACATGTGTGTAGTCTGAAATATATTATACAGATAATCAGGAGTGAAATCTGGAAGAGGTAATAGATGTGTATACCCGGAAATATATTACACAGACAATCAGGAGTGACATCTGGAAGAGGTAATAGATGTGGACAGTCTGCAAGACATGACAGACAATCAGGTGTGACATCTGGAAGAGGTAATAGATGTCTGTATAGTCTGCAAGACATTACACAGACAATCAGGAGTGATATCTGGAAGAGGTAATAGATGTGTATAGTCTGAAGACATTACACAAACAATTAGGAGTGACATCTGGAAGAGGTACTAGATGTGTATAGTCTGCAAGACAGTACACAGTTAATCAGGAGTGACATCTGGAAGTGGTAATAGATGTGTATAGTCTGCAAGGCAGTACACAGATAACAGGAGTGACATCTGGAAGAGGTAATAGATGTGTATAGTCTGCAAGACATTACACAGATAATCTGGAGTGACATCTGGAAGAGGTAATAGATGTGTACAGTCTGCAAGACATTACATAGATAATCTGGAGTGATATCTGGAAGATGTTACAGATGTGTATAGCCTGCAAGACATTACACAGACCATTAGGAGTGACATCTGGAATAGGTAATAGATGTGTATATTCTGCAAGACAGGACACAGTTATCAGGAGTGACATCCGGAAGTAGTAATAGATGTGTATAGTCTGCAAGACATTACACAGATAATCCGGAGTGACATCTCGAAGAGGTAATAGATGTGTATAGTCTGCAAGATATTACACAGATAATCAGGAGTGACATCTGGAAGAGGTAAAAGATGTGTATAGTCTGAAAGACATGACACAGACAATCAGGGGTGAAATCTGAAACAGGTAATAGATGTGTATAGTCAGCAAGACATTACACAGTCAATCAGGAGTGACATCTGGAAGTGGAAATAGATGTGCAAAGTCTGCAAGATATTATACAGATAATCAGAAATGACATCTGGAAGTGATAATAGATGTGTATAGTCTGCAAGACATTACACAGTCATCAGGAGTGACAACTGGAATAGGTAATAGATGTGGACCGTCTGCAAGACATGTCACAGACAATCAGAAGTGACATCTGGAAGAGGT
>NW_025175631.1:0-1982 GCF_004010195.1 Chiloscyllium plagiosum | reverse complement strand
AGTTCTCCCTCAGGACCTCAGACAGTGCTCTCCAATACCTCAGAAAGTGTTCCCTCAGTACCTCAGACAGTGGTCCCGCATTACCTCTGAAAGTGCTCCCTCAATTCCTCAGAAAGTGCCCCTCGAATAGCTCACATAGTTCGCAATCATTACCTCAGATAATGCTCCCTCAATTCCTCAGATAGTGCTCCCTCAGGACCTCAGAAAGTGCTCCATCAATGCATCTGAAATTGCTCCCACCATAGCTCAGGAAGTGCTCCCTCAATACCTCAGATATTCCACTCTCAATAACTCAGAAAGTGCTCCCTTAATATCTCATTGTTCTCCCTGAAAATCTCAGATAGTGCTCTCTCAATACCTCAGATGGTGCTCCCTCAGTACCTCAGAAAGTGCTCCCTCAATATTTCAGATAGT
This sequence comes from Chiloscyllium plagiosum, assembly GCF_004010195.1. Taxonomy (NCBI): domain Eukaryota; kingdom Metazoa; phylum Chordata; class Chondrichthyes; order Orectolobiformes; family Hemiscylliidae; genus Chiloscyllium; species Chiloscyllium plagiosum. The sequence goes on along the minus strand of NW_025175631.1, from coordinate 1,568 downwards.
TCTCCCTCAATTCCTCAGATAGTGCTCCCTCAATACCTCTGAAAGTGCTCCCTCAATACTTCAAAAAGTGCTCCGTCAGTACCTCAGAAAGTGCTCCTCAATATTTCTGATAGTTCTCCCTCAGTACCTCAGACAGTGCTCCCTCAATACCTCAGAAAGTGCTCCCTCAATATTTCAGATAGTGCCCCCTCAATACCTCAGATAGCGCTCCCTCAATTCCTCTGAAAGTGTTCCCTCAATACCCCAGAAAGTGCTCCTCCAATAGCTCACATAGTTCGCCCTCAGTGCCTCAGATAGCGCTCCCTCAATTCCTCAGATAGTGCTCCCTCAATACAACAGAAAGTGCTCCCTCAGTACCTCAGAAAGTGATCCTTCAATACCTCACAACGTTCTCCCTCAGTACCTCAGACAGTGCTCCCCAATACCTCAGAAAGTGTTCCCTCAATACATCAGAAAGTGCTCCCTCAATACCTCTGACAGTGCTCCTCAATACCTCAGATAGTGCTCCCTCAGTACCTCCGAGAGTGCTCCCTCAATACCTTTGAAAGTGCTCCCTCAATACCTCAGAAAACGCCCCCTCAATAGCTCACATAGTTCGCCCTCAGTACCTCAGATAATGCTCCCTCAATTCCTCAGATAGTGCTCCCTCAGTACCTCAGAAAGTGATCCCTCAATACCTCAGAAAGTGATCCCTTAGTACCTCAGACAGTGCTCACCAATACCTCAGAAAGTGTTCCCTCAGGACGTCAGACAGTGCTCCCTCAATAACTCAAACAGTGTTCCCGCAGTACCTCAGAAAGTGCTCCCTCAGTACCTCAGAAAGTGCTCCCTCAATATTACAGATAGTTCTCCCTCAGTACCTCAGATAGTGCTCCCTCAATACCTCTGAAAGTGCTCCCTCAATACCTCAGAACGTGCCCCTCCAATAGCTCACATAGTTCGCCCTCAGGACCTCGAATAATGCTCCCTCAATATTTCAGATAGTTCTCCCTCAGTACCTCAGATAGTGCTCCCTCAATACCTCAGAAAGTGCTCCCTCAATACCTTTGAAAGTGCACCCTCAATACCTCAGAACGCGGTCCCTCAATAGCTCACATAGTTCGCCCTCAGTACCTCAGATAGTGCTTCGTCAGTACCTCAGAAAGCGATCCCTCAATACTTCAGAAAGTTCTCCCTCAGTACCTCAGACAGTGTTCCCCAATACCTCAGAAAGTGTTCCCTCAGTACCTCAGACAATGCTCCCTCAATACCTCAGAAAGTTCTCCCTCAGTACCTCAGAAAGTGCTCACTCAATATCTTAGATAGTTCTCCCTCAATACCTCAGAAAGTGCTTCCTCAGTACCTCAGATAGTTTTCCCTCAGTACGTCGGAAAGTGCTCCCTCAGTAACTCAGACAGTGCTCCCTTAATACCTCAGAAGGTACTCCCTCAATATCTCAGATAATTCGGCCTCAGTATCTCAGATAGTTCTCCCTCAATACTTCAGATAGGGCTCTCTCAGTACCTCAGAAAGTGTTCTCACAGTACCTAAGACAACTCAGAAAGTGCTTCCTAAGTACTTCAGAAAGT
>NW_025175630.1:0-1982 GCF_004010195.1 Chiloscyllium plagiosum | reverse complement strand
TCGGCTCTGGGACTCTGCTCTTTGTGATTTTTTAAAAAAATAATGTGCATGTGGATGTTGGAGAGTGGGTTAGTAAGTTTGCCAATCACATGAAGGTTGGTGGCGTGGTGGGGAATGTGGAGGGCTGTTGTAGGTTGCAATGGGATATTGACAGAACGCAGAGCTGGGCTGGAAGTGGCAGATGGAGTCCAATCTGGAAAAATGTGAAGTTATTCATTCTGGAAGGTCGAATTTGAATACAGAATACAGGGTGAAAGGCAGAATACTTGGCAGTGTGGAGGAACAGAGAGATCATGGGGTCCGTGTCCATAGATCCCTCAAAATCGCCACGCACGTTGGTAGGGTTGTTAAAAAGGCATATGTTGTATTGGCTTTCCTTCGCAAGGGGATCGATTTTAAGAGCCGCGAGGTTTTACTGCATCTTTACTGCGACCTGGTGAGACCACACTTGGAATATTGTGTTCAGTTCTCGTCCCATCTTTACAGGAAGGATGTGCAAGTTTTGGAGAGCGGACACAGGAGATATACTAGGATGCTTCTTGGAATGGAGGGCATTTCTTATGAAGAAAGGTTAAGGGAGCTAAGGCTTTTCTCATTGGAGTGAAGAAGGGGGCGGGGCGACTTGGTAGAGATGAACAAGATGATAAGAGACACAGAGTGAGTGAATAGTGAGAGATTTTACCTCCTATGGCATAAATGGCTATTACAAGGGGGTGTAATTTCAAGGTGATTGGAGGATGGATCAGAGGATAGAGAATGGTAGGTGGTTGGAATGTACTGCCAATGGTGGTAGTAAAATTAGACACATCCGGGACATTTAATAGACTCTTGGACAGACACATGGATAATAGTAAAATGAAGGGAATGTAGGTTAGTTTGATCTTACAGTTGGAATAAAGGTTTGCATGAAATCATGTCCAAAGGGTTTTGGGCGGAACTGTTCTGTGTGGTAAACTGGGTAATAAGCTCAGATCAGTGCAAAAAGAATATGGCATTCAGGAGGAGCTAGTGAACTGTATACAAAAGTTGCTTGATGGTAGGAGCCAGAGGGTGGTGGAAAACATGTTTTTCTGACTGGAGACATGTGACCAGCGGTGATGTGGGCCCACCGGTGTTTGCCATTTGGATAAATGTTTTGGATGGGAATATTGGTTTCCTGGAAAAGTAAGGTTTTTGGGTGACACTGACATTGGTGGTAAAGTGGTTAGTGGAGAAAATTATATATGATACAACAGGATGAACAGTACTGCTGGGATAGTGGGCTGAAGAATAGCAGATGGAGTTTAGTTAGATAAATGTGAAGTGTACCATTTTGGTGAAACAAACCAGGGTGGGACTTGTACAGTTAATGTTCGGGCCCTGGGTAGTGTTGTCAGTCAGTGACGTAGGGACGCAGGTAGACAGTTCTTTGAAAGTGGTGTCACAGGTAGACAGGCTGGTGAAGCAGGTGTTTGGGATGGTTACCTTCATTGGGCAGAGCATTGAGAGTAAGAGCTGGGATGTCATGTTGTGGCTGTAAAAGACATTGGTGGGGCCACCATAAGAAACATTGTTGATCAGTAGGAAGAACTCATCTAGTTCACTAACCTCCTTTAGGGAAGGACATCAAATATTCTGACCTGGTCTGGCTAACATATGACTCCAGACTCACAGCAATATGGCTGACTCCGAGCTACCCTCTGGGTAATTACCAGTATGCTCAAAAAATGTTAGTTCAGGCAGTAACACCCACATCCCATGAATGAATAAATAAAACTAAATATGTTCTTCCCTACCTCTGCAACCCCTCCAGCTGCAGCAATCCGTCCTGGCTTTGTAACACCATTCAGACCCTGATCACTCTCACCAACTCCAGCACCTTCACCTTTCCCTGTTCCTAACGTGTCAATAAACCCTGACACTGATTCCCCTTCCCTCTGCCCTCCTCCTGCGAGCAGACCCATTCCAATACATTAACATTTATGCCTAAAGCACACTCTCAC
>NW_025175629.1:0-1982 GCF_004010195.1 Chiloscyllium plagiosum | reverse complement strand
AAGGCCCTGTACGGCTGCAGTAAATGACCCTTAGTCCTGTATTCAAATCCCCCTGAAGTGAAGGTGAATACACTAATTATCGACCTACTTGCTTTCTGCTCCTGCAATATTGCTTTCCGTGATTGCTGTACTGGGAGATGCAGATTCATTTCTATGTTACAGCTCCCCAGTTGCTGGGTCTATGTACACTGGTCAGCGTGCCAATGCCATTCCCAGTATTGACTTCTGGCTTCAGAACTCACTGCCCTACATGTACTCGGAGGGGTGCACAGAAATAAAACAAAAATGCAGCTTAATTTCCATTATAGAGCAACATTTTCAACCACGCCCTTTTCAAATGAGAGGCTGCCATTGTCTTGTTCCCATCAAAGTGCACAACATCTCATCTCTCCCATTGATCTCCATCCATCACGTACTTGCCCAGTCGCTCCAATTGTCTCAATCACCTTGGAGCCTATTTTACATCCTCCTCATCCAACTCACAAGCTGACATTGTTTAGTAATGTCATCAGACTTGGGAATATTGCTTTTGAGCTCCTCAATTAAACATATGATGTGTATTGGGAATAGCTGGATGCCAAATCTTGATCCTTATTATATCATCCAAGCCTTACATTAAAAAAAACATGGTTTTATTCCTACTCATTGCTTCCTGCCAGCTCTCCCATTCTAAAACCATGACCATATATTATCCCCAGTCCCACAGAATTCGAATTGACACAAAAGGCTTAGTGCTTTATCAAAAATCTTTCTGTGATACCAACCATATTGCATTGATACCATCTCCATAATTTTGCTAAAAGCCATTTTCTCAAATATGATTCCCATTTCATAAATCTCTATTGACTTTGTCCCTGCCCATTAATTTCATTCCAATATTTTTCTATAAAACTGTTGAGTTGCTAATTTAGTTGCTATTCCGTTCTTCTCACCACACTAGATTTTCCTGGTATTTCTAGGAGGTTTTCTTGTTTTTTTTCTTCTGTGAAGGCATAACTGAAGTATTTGCTCCATAGTTCTGTTCTGTCCCTGTCTTCAATTATCCGGTAACAGACTGTAAGAAAGCTGCAACTTTTTCCCTTAATTTTGCAATTGTCATATTTTCAGAAGATATCACAAGTTCTTTCTTATATACTTTGATAAGATATTCTTCAGAAACCCATCAATTCCTATCTTAAGCGACTCAACCATTGTACTCTCACATCTATTCTTTAACAGAAGCACAGTTTCTCTACCATCAGAAATACAGCAGGGTCTACATTAGGCCCACCTTCCGACACAAGACCCGTAGCTATGAATCTTACGGTATTTCAAGTGCACAGCCATGTATTTTGTAATGGTTTTGAGGTTACCATGACAACCCCCCTCTCAACAGTGCATTCCAGACCCCAACACACTCTGGGTGAAAAATAGTCCTCAAATCCTCACTAAACCTCAAAACCTTCACTTTCAAAGTGTGGCCATTTTACTAATAGGAACAGCTGCTGTCTATGCACCCTGTCCGCGTCCCTCATAATCTTATCCTTCTGATTCACGGCTCCAAAGTAAACAACCCGAGCTTATCCAGCCTCTCTCCGTAGCTGATATAGTCCATCCCAGGGAACATCCTTGTGAATCTCCTCTGCACCCCCTCCACTACAATCAGATCCTTCCTGTAATGAGGCTCCCAGAACTACACACAGTATTCTATCTTGGCCTAACCAAAGTTCTGCATAGCTCTTATAATCTATGTTTCAATATATAAAGGTTGTGTTTACGCTCCCCTATGCTTTCCCAAATTGTGCAATAACCTGTCCAGTCACCTTCAGGGTAGTGTGGAGAAACAACGGCTGAGCTTCCTAGTGTGCTGTCATTCATTGAGTCCTCCCCTGTCTGGTTTCTTCTTGCAAAGTTCATCACCTCGTATTTATCATGGTTACATCCGATCTGCCATTCATCCACCCATCTGTCCACTGCATCTGTATCTTCATGAAACATAAGCC
>NW_025175628.1:0-1982 GCF_004010195.1 Chiloscyllium plagiosum | reverse complement strand
TTTGTGAACCCACACTGACCCTGCTTGCTCAGAGTCTGTATTTCTCAATGCCCTGCTCATCCATCCTTTAGAATAGGCTCTAACATTGTCCCAGTAACAGACGGTAAGCTCACTGGCCTGTAGTTACCTGTTTTTCAATCTCTTCCCTTTTGGAAATAAAGGTGCGATATTGACAGTTTCCTAAGCCTCTCGGATTTTTCCAGAATCTGGGGATTCCTGAAAGATTACTCCCAGTGCACCCACCATCTCCGCAAAACGTCTGAGGATATATTCCATCAGGTGTAGGAACGTAATAATCTTTAGCCTTATTTGTTTTCCTCTCACTTCATTTTTCTAATGTCAGTTATTATATCATTTCCTGTTCTATTGCCTCTGATTAGTTAGCAATTTTGAGATGCTATTATTGTCTTCTACCATGAAGACTAATGTAGAGTATTTATTCAGCTCCTCTACCATTTCCTCGTTCCCCATTATTATTTCCCCAGCCTCAGTCTCCAAGGGACCTGTACTCACTTTGACTTCTCTCTTCCTTTATATATAATTAAAGATGCTCTTGCTGACTGTTTTAACCTTACACGTAAGTCTACCCTCAAAGTTTATCTTCTCCCTCTTGATCATGTTTGATTTGTTTTTAAACCTTTCCCATTCTCTGACTAACATTCGTTTTTGCTACATTGTAAGTTTTGCAAGTCCCACAAGTATCCTCATCCTCAGCGATGGACGAGCCCAGCACATCAGCGCAAAAGGGTAAGGCTGGAGCATTCGCAGCAATCTTCAGCCAGATGTGTCGAGTGGATTACATATCTCAGCCTCCTCCATTGGTCCCCAGCATCAGATGCCACTCCAGCCAATTCAATCCATTCCACATGACCTCAAGACCCAGGTTCGATTCCAGCCTCGGGTGACTGTCTGTGTGGAGTTTGCACGTTCTCCCCGTGTCTGCGTGGGATTCCTCCCACAGTCCAAAGATGTGCGGGTTAGGTGAATTGGCCAGGCTGAATTGCCCGTAGTGTTCAGGGATGTGTAGGTTACGTGCAATAGTCAGGGGTAAATGTAGAGTAATGGGGGAATGGGTCTGGATGATTACTCTCCAGAAGATCGGTGTGGACTTGTTGGGCCAAATGGCCTGTTTCACACTGCCGCGATTCTATGATTCCATGAACCAGTTGGAGACACCATTTACCGTAAAGGCTCTGGGTTCTGACAGCATTCTGGCAATAGTACTGAAGACTTATGCTCCAAAACTTGTCACTCCCCGAGCCAAGCTGTTCCAGTACAGTTACAACCCTGGCATCTACCTGGCAATGTGGAAACTTTCCCAGGTATGTCCTGTACACAAGAACAGGACAAATCCAACCTTTGGCTTCTGCCCGAAACGTCGATTCTCCTGCTCCTCGGATGCTGCCTGGCCTGCTGTGTTTTTCCAGCACCACATTTTTCAACTCTCCAGCATCCAGCATCTGCAGTCCTCACTTTCTCCAAATCCAACCCAGCCCATTCCCACCCCATCAGCCTACTCTCCATCCTCAGGAACGTGATGGAAGGGGTCAGTAACAGGGCTATCAAGCAGCACCTGCTCAGCAATAACCTGCTCAGTGATGCCCAGTTTGGGTTCCTCCAGGGTCACTCAGCTCCTGACCTCATTACAGCCTTGGGTCAAACATGGACAAAAGAGCTGGATTCCATGCCGACGCTCAGTAGCAGCAGTGTGTACTATCTACAAGATGCACTGCAGAAATTCACCAAAGATCCTCAAACAGCACCTTCCAAACCCATCACCACTTCCATCTAGAAGGACAAGGGCAGCAGGTACATGGGAACACCACCCCCTGCAAGTTCCCCTCCAAGCCCCTCCCCATCCTGACTTGGAAATATATCGCCGTTCCTTCAGTGTCCCGGGGTCAGAATCCTGGAATTCTCTCCCTCAGGGAATTGTGGGTCACCCTACAACACATGGACTGCAGCGGGTCAAGAAGGCAGCT
>NW_025175627.1:0-1982 GCF_004010195.1 Chiloscyllium plagiosum | reverse complement strand
AAGATAATTTTTTTAGCCAATTCCTGTGGAGTCTTGAAAATGATACCAGAAAACATATGGTGAGAATAATCTCTCCTTGTCATTCAGGTTTTGAATTATGCGTTATGCTCATTTCAGGAGCTACAGTTCTATTTCTTTATTTTGTTTCAGAAAAAAGATGCAGTGCAGTTGAAACGCGTGTTGTGCGCACTGAAATTTCTGATCAGGTCATGTGACCTCCGAGGATAGTTCGAACAGCAGCAGCTCGAAAGAAATGCACATCGTTTCCACTAACACTACTGAAGCCACATTAAGCCACAAGGTATTACCCTGATTTCCATCTGTTCAGCATTCTTTCTGTGCATTTAGGTCAATGACCTATAATTCCCTCCGTAATTTTGTTCTGGATGTGTTGGTGGTACACGGACTGCACAGTTCCAGAAGCTAGTGCATCGTAAACTTATCAGAGACACCGGGAGATGGATAATAGATGTTGCCCCAACCAATAATACCGAGACCCTATGACTGAACTAAAATTCAATGACGCTTGGCAAGAAGGTTTCATCTTAAATTGGACCATTTCCCCACACACGGAAGTGGATGGACAGCTGAGAATAAACTGTGTGGGCAAATACTATAATTTCATAGAAAACTTATTGAAAACAAAGGTGACAAGAACGATATACGATTTTCAACATGAAACAACATCTGTATCAATGGCTTTCAGAACAAGCTGGATCGTCTCATCGGTCCTGAACTTAATAGCAGTGCATTCAATAGTCGTGACAACGACGAAAGTCATTGTCTTCATGAAATATAGAAGGTGGCTAAAATAGTTTAAGCAGAACAAATATTATTGAGAGAGCAAGATATTGAACTGAAAGTATAGAATTTGACTTGTTGACTGACTGAAACCCATATAAGTAATTGAGCGCAATGAGTATCAGTATGTTGGATTTTTTATATACCAGGCTATGATCAAAATTATCAGATGAGCAAAAATATCGCAAGAGTGTATGTATGTGTATATGTGTGTGTGTGTGTGTGTGTGTGTGTTAGTGTGCGCCCACATGAGCACATGCATGCATGTATGTATCCTTGTGTGTACGTTCTTGTATATACTTGAATGTATGGGAAATATTCATAACTTTTCCTCTGCGTTTTCTTAAGTCCAAGTACGGAATAGGTTGCTGAATATTTACACAACCTTGTGAACCCAATCTCCAGTGCGCAATGATCAGGACAGTGTGAAGATTGGATTTCAAATCTGCAGCAATTAAGCCACTGTGTATCAGTTTCGTTTCCTCCATTGTTGCCAATACATTAAGGGAATTCTTTTGTAAAAATAAAAATGATCAGAAAAAATATATTGCAATGTCATTAATAAGGAAAGGAAAAGCAGCAGAATTTAGGAGGCGATTGACAGTTTGATAAAATGAACAAAAATATGATAGGATACCTGAAATACTGTGAGATGTGAAGAGATGTTTTACTGAATGTTACACTGAAGATACACAACATACACTAACATGTAAAAGTTTACACTGAGATCTCCAATATGGAAAGCTACACTTATATACCTGTTGTGTTCTCCTGTTTTGCAGAAATCTGTCCTCTGAAAGATAGGGAATGAATGAGCTCTGAACATGAGTAAAATTATGGTCAAATTAATTGGAGTTAGTAATTGAATTGATATTGTCTCAGGGTTGCTGTGATGGAGTGGTATGGTCCCAGCCTTGGAGCCAGGGCACCCGCATTCAAATCTCCACGCCCCCAGAGGAAGAGAATGACATATCTGAGCTGCTTGGTAAGAAATATCTGAATTAATTCAACTCATGGATTGAGGATTCACGCTTGGGTATTGATTCATGAGCAAATTTCAATCTGTGAGCAGCGAAAAGCTTTTTTCTTTAAAAAAAAATCAGTATCGAAATCAATGGATTGGGCAGAAATACAAGTCTACAGTCTTCAACCAAAATCAAAATTGATTAAGGTGACTTACC
>NW_025175626.1:0-1982 GCF_004010195.1 Chiloscyllium plagiosum | reverse complement strand
CGAGTGTGTGTGAGAGATAGGGAATCCCAGTGTGTGTGTGAGAGAATCCCAGAGAGTTCCCGAGTGTGTTTGAGAGACAGGGAATCCCAGAGTGTCCTCGAATGTGTGTGAGAGAGCCCCAGTGAGTCACCGAGTGCGTGTGAGAGATAGGGAATCCCAGAGAGACCTCGAGGATGTGTGAGAGATAGGAATTCCCAGTGAGTCGCCGCGTGTGTGTGAGAGACAGGGAATCCCAGAGAGTCCCCGAGAGTCTGAGAGATAGGGAATCCCAGAGTGTCTGAGAGAGATAGGGAATCCCCGAGTGTGTGTGAGAGATAGGGACTCCCGGAGAGTCCCGAGTGTGTTTGAGAGACAGGGAATCCCTGGGAGTCCCCGAGTGTGTGTGAGAGATAGGGAATCCCAGTGTGTGTGTGAGAGATAGAGAATCCCCAAGTGTGTGTTAGAGATAGGGACTCACAGAGAGACCCTGAGTGTGTGTGACAGATGGGGAGTCCCACAGTGTGTGTGAGAGATAGGCAATCCCAGAGAGTCGCCGCGTGTGTGTGAGAGATAGGAAATCACAGATAGTCGCCGAGTGTGTGTGAGAGATAGGGAATCCCAGTCAGTCCCCGAGTGTGTGTGAGAGATAGGGAATCCCAGACAGTCCCCGAGTGTGTGTGAGAGAAAGGGAATCCCAGAGAGTCCCCGAGAGTGTGTGAGAGAATCCCAGTGATTCCCCGAGTGTGTGTGAGAGAAAGGGAATCCCAGAGTGTCCACGTGTGTGTGTGAGAGACAGGGAATTCCAGAGTCCCCGATTGTGTGTGACAGATGGGAGTCCCAGAGTGTTTTTTGAGAGATAGTTAACGCAGAGCGTCTCCGAGTGTGTGTGAGAGATAGGGAATCCCAGAGAGTCCCCGAGTGTGTGTGAGAGATGGGGAATCCCCAAGTGTGTTTGAGAAATCGGGAATCCCAGAGTGTCCCCGATTGTGTGTTAAAGATCGGGAGTCACAGAGTGTGTGTGAGAAATAGGGAATCCCAGGGAGTCGCCGAGTGTGTGTGATAAATAATGAATCCCAGAGAGTCCCCGAGTGTGTGTGAGAGATAGGGTTTCCCAGAGAGTCCCAGAATGTGTGTGAGAGATAGGGAATCACAGAGGGTGTGTCATAGAATCCCAGAGAGTCCCAGACTGTGTGTGAGAGTTATGGAATCCCAGAGAGTTCTAGAGTGTGTGTGAGAGATAGGGAATCCCAGATTGTCCCTGAGTGTGTGTGAGAGATAGGGATTCCCAGAGAGTCTCCGAGTATATGTGAGAGATAGGGTATCCCCGAGTGTCTGTGAGAGATAGGGAATCCCAGGATGTCGCCGAGTGTGTGTGATAGAAACGTAATCCCAGAGAGTTTCTGAGTGTGTGAGAGAGATAGGGAATCCCAGAAAGTCTATGAGTGTGTGTGAGAGATAGGGAATCCCAGAGAACCGCCGAGTGTGTGTAAGAGATTGGGAATCCCAGAGTGTCCCGGAGTGAGTGAGAGATCGGCAATCCCAGAGTGTGTGAGAGAGATAGGGAATCCCAGAGTGTCCCGAAATGTGTGTGAGTGATATGGAATCCCAGAGTGTGTGTGAGAGACAGGGAATACCAGGGTGCCCCGGAGTGTGTGTGTGAGAGATAGGGAATCCCAGGGTGTGTGGGAAAGATAGGGACTCACAGAGTGTGTGAGTGAGGGAAGTCCAGAGTATCTGAGAGAGGTGGAATCACAGAGTGTGTGTGAAAGAGAGGGAATCCCGGAGAGTCCCCGAGTGTGTCTGAGAGACAGGGAATTCCAGAGAGTTACCGAGTGTGTGTGAGAGATAGGGAATCCCAGAGAGTCCCCGAGTGTGTGTGAGTGGTAGGGAATCACAGAGAGCCTCCGAGTGTGTGTGCGAGAGAGGGAATCCCAGAGAGTCCCCGAGTGTGTCTGAGAGACAGGGAATTTCAGAGAGTCCCAGAGTGTGTGTGATAGATAGGC
>NW_025175625.1:0-1982 GCF_004010195.1 Chiloscyllium plagiosum | reverse complement strand
CACTCCATTACAGTCACTATGACCACCACACACGCACTGCATCAACATCACACCGGTCCACTCACACTCACTACATCACTGTCAAAATGAACCCCCTCACACTCCCTCCATTAACGTCACCCTGACCCCCTCAGACTCACTCCATCAACGTGACACTGATCTTCTCACACACACTCCATCACTGCCGCCCTGACCCCTGCACATTCAGTCCACCACCGTCACACTGACCGTCTCACACTCACTCCATCATTGTCTCCCTGACTCTCTCACACTCACGCCATCACTGTCAGCCTGACCCCCTCACACTCACTCCTGCAACAGTCACACTGACCCCCTCATATCACTCCATCTCTGTCAGTCAATCACCCTCACACTCATCAACGTCACTGTCACACCAGCCCACTCACACTCACTCCATCACCGTCACCCTGACCCCCTAACACTCACTCCATCATCGTCACCATGAACCCCTCACACTCACTCCATCACCGTCACACTGACCCTATTACACTCACTCGATCACAGTCATCCTGACACCTCACACTCACTCCATCAGTCAGCCAGAACCCATTACCTTCACTCGATCACTGTCACCCTGACCCCCTCACACTCACTTCATCACAGTCACCATGACCCCCTCACACTCACTTCATCTCTGTCACACAGATTCCCTCAGACACTGTTAGCCTGACCCCCTCACACTCACTCGGTCATCGCCTCCCTGACACCCTCAAACGCACTCCATTACAGTCACCCTGACCCCTCACACACCCTCCATCAGTCAGCCTGACCCCCTTTCATCACTCTATTACAGTCACCCTGACTCCCTCACACTCACTCCATCACTGTCACCATGACCCCGTCACACTCACTCCATCATTGGCTCCCTGACTCTCTCACACTCAATCCATCACCGTCACCCTAACCCCTCACACTCACTCCATCACTGTCAGCCTGAACCCCTCACACTCACACTTGCAAAGTCACCCGAACCCCCTCACACTCACTCCATCTCTGTCACTCAATCGCCCTCACACTCATCAACGTCATTGTCACACCGGCCCACTCACACTCACTCCATCACCGTCACCATGAACCCCTCACATTCACTCCAACACCATCACACTGAGCCTATTACACTCATTCGATCACTGTCATCTTAACACCCTCACACTCACGCCATCACTGCCATCCTGACACCTCACACTCACTCCATCAGTCAGCCTGACCCCCTTACACTCACTCGATCACAGTCACCCTGACTGACTCACACTCACTTCATCACCGTCACTATGATCCCCACACACTCACTCCGTCCCTGTCACACCGGCCGGCTCACACTCACTCCATCACGGTCACCCTGACCCCCTCACACTCACGTCATCACTGTCACACTGATCCCTCAGACACACTCCATCACCGTCTCCCTGACCCCCTCACTCTCTCTCGATCACTGTCACCCTACCCTCCCTCACACTCACTCCGTCACCGCCTACCTGACACCCTCAAACGCGCTCCATTACAGTCACTCTGACCCCTCACACTCCCTCCATCAGTCAGCCTGACCCCCTTACACTTAGTCTATTACAGTCATTCTGACTACTCACACTCACTCCATCTCCATCACCATGATCCCCACACACTCACTCCGTCAATCTCACACCGGCCCACTTACACTCACTCCATCAGTCAGCCTGACCCCCTTAAACAGACTCTATCACCTTCACCCTGACACACCCAAACTCACTCCACCACTGTCACACTGACCCCCTGAAACTCACTTCATTCCCGTCACCATCACCCACTCAAACTCACTCCATCACTGTCACACTGATTCCCTCAGACACACTCGATCACCGTCACACTGACCCGTCACACTGTCTCGATCACTGTCACCTGAACACCCTCACACTCACGGCATCACTGTCAGCCTGACACCTCACACTCCATTCATCAGTCAGCCTGACGCCCTTCGACTTCCT
>NW_025175624.1:0-1982 GCF_004010195.1 Chiloscyllium plagiosum | reverse complement strand
AAGGATGGGTTGGGTATTTGTTTATGAAAGAATATTTTTTTATTCATATTGATATTCTATGGGGTGTTTATTCTTTTTAGCTTGTGCTTGCAATGCGGCTCTAGCTGGGAGAAGTGAAGGTCGTTGAGATGGTTAGATGCCTATTTATGGGCAGTTTGGGAGGTGTAGTTGCCCCCTCCGGCAGGATATGAGTTCCCCGACTCAGCTCTATTGGCGCTTTGTATGTTGGTTTGTCTTCTAGTTTTTGTTGTTTTTTCTTTTTAATCATTTCGTATGTTTGTTAAATGTAGCGGTTTTAGTTTATGTAGTTTTTATATTTTGTGGACCATGCGACACTAAGGCTCAGCAATTTGTGGTTCGGGTTCCTCCTCTCTGGAATTTAAATGTAATTGCAGAAGATTATGGCTAATGATTTGATGAAATAGTGTACCTGGAATATCAAGGGAAGTCACTCACCAATTAAGAGGAAGAAGGTACTCTTGAGTCTTAGAAAGGAGAAGGTGGATATTGCTTTGTTACAGGAGACACATTTGGATGACAAGGAGCATCTGAAATTACAGCAGAATGGCTTTGACCGAGTTTATTTTTCATCATTCAATACCAGAAGTAAGGAAGTGGCTATATTGGTAAGGAAAAATCTCTCATTTAAATTGTTGGAATGTGTTAAAGACACATACGGGAGGTTTGTAATTCTTAAAGCCTTGATAAATGGGGAAGAATATGGCATTTTAAATGTTTATTGTCCGCCAGCTCATGCTCTTAAATTCTTGTTAGATGCTTTTTCTAAACTGATAAGTCTCAAGCCTTGGCACATCATTATAGAGGGAGATTTTAACTGTCTCATGGACCCCACAGTAGACAGGTTGCCAAAGGTCCCTCAATACCCTCTTGTTTTAAAAAAAATTCTCAAGGTCAAGGACCAGGCTCGCAGGAAAGTAGTCTGACACAGAACAAACAGCCAAGAGGCGAGTCTGCTAGAATATAAGTGTTTTATTCCCGCAGTGTCACCACAACCAGTCTCGTACTTACAACGGGTCTGGTTTATACTCACTCTACACGTTACCCGAACTGGGAGCCGTCAGTTCTCGTAGAGCGGTTGCCAACAACCCACGCTCGGCGGTTAAACGTAACCCCGGAGCAGACTCTACCGAACTGGAGACTTCTCCAGCTGATATACTCTTTTCCAGATATAAACATTCATGTGAACAGCAGAGCAAGGCTAAAAAACACATTCCATTCTGGTTACATACAGATAAGAAGATTCACACGGGAAGGTGTATAACAAGATTCACACGGGACCAAGCGACACCTTCCATTTTCGGTTAGATTCACACATGTATTGGGACACAATTTTAACCCTTTCACCACACCTCTGCACAAACTAAACAGTTATTGGGTCTGTGTGGGGAATTAGGATTGGTGGACGTCTGGAGGTGTCTCCACCCTACAGGTAGGGATTTCACAGTTTTCTCCAATCCGCATAGATGTCACACGAGGATTGATTTTTTTCTGACCCCTGCGGTAACCCTGGATCTGGTGGCATCCTGTACAATTGATAATATTGCCATCTCTGATCATGCTCCAGGGTACCTCATGGTTAAAATTAAGAATGTTACATTGGGTTCAAGGTACTGGTGAATGGACCCCTTTATTCTCGTGGACAGCAAGCTTGTGGAGTATTTCTCGAGGGAATTTCGGGCATTCCTACACATTAACATAGGCTCGGTTGATAGCTCATCTGTTCTCTGGGAAACTGCCAAAGCTTCTGCCAGAGGGTTAGTTATTTCATATTCCACCAGTTGGAAGCGGCAGAAGGGTGAGCAGCAACGTCTCCTTGAAGCATGGTTGAAGGCAGCCGAGAAGGCCTATTTGGACAGACCCTCGTTGGTCAAACTACAGAGGATTACAGCGCTGCGGTCTACATTAAAATTCCGTGCTCACGCAGCCGGCAAAGAAGGAGCTGGCTTTTGCAAAGCAAAGGT
>NW_025175623.1:0-1982 GCF_004010195.1 Chiloscyllium plagiosum | reverse complement strand
ATCTGTCGACTCTATTCCCAGACCAGGACACAAGAAAAAATTCGAGTCATATCTGCGAACACTCTTCCCATTGATTCAAAGCATTTGTCCATCGTGGATTGTTCAGGATAATGGAGTGGTGGGATGTCAGTTGGACCAGGCTGTTACGCTGGAAAAAACAGCTGGTGGAATTTAAGATAAATTCATTGGTCAGCGCTGGAATTGAAACCTAGACTTGAAACTGTCACTTAATGTTGTAAAAACGCACCACATTCACCAGTACTGTTAAAGAAAAACTAAGACATCCTTCACTGCTCTTGTCAGAATGTGATTCCACAGCGATAGTAATGATATCAGAGTGGAAATGCCAACTAGTTTGGCCAAACTAGTCACTCGGTTCAAGGATAATTAGAGATCGGTGTAAAGGTCAATAATGCCAATACCCAACGAAGGATATTTAAAAATCAGAGCAGTCCTTCCTTTCTCTCTGAACGCAATTACATATGCAAAAACATAAACACTTTTCTTTCTTTATAGGCCTTAACCACGCATTTAACTGCCTCATTTTCCTCTCCTCAAACAAACCAGTCCAAAATGATACAAAATTCACCAGCCCTCAAGCCTTGTCTAATTACTACTTGTGCTCATTTGGAATATTCCTTAAATAAATGCAACGTTATTGATTGAGGTATGCAATAGGTTACCTACCCTTCATGACCTGGTCACAGCTCATGATTCCTTGTAATCTACTGACTGTAAAATCTCCAACTATTATTTTTGTCCTATTCCTTTGTTCTGATTGCCTCTCAACAATGCCCCACTCGGGATGGACTCCTTAGTGTCTCACTGTTGTTCAGGAAACTTCTGTTTTTTCACACTACGTCTATCGACTTTCCGTTTCCAATACCAGTTACCAGTTGAATAGTTCCAGTACTCAGGAGCTCAATTTGACTTGTGACTGCGACATCGCTCGATATCGAGTCACAGTGTCATACAACGAAGAAAAGGCTCTTGCTCCTGTCGAGTGTCCATCGACATTACCAAGAAAAGTGTGCTAATCTCAATTTTCTGGCTTGCTGTATATCCTTGAATGGTTTGATATTTTATGCACTGATCAGAATATTTGTTTAAAGATTGTTAACTTCTGGACGCCACTGCCTTGTAAGGCAGTGCACTCCAAATATCCACCACCCTCTTGAGTGCAATATTTCTTTTTTGCCAAAATCACTTCTGAATCTTCTGCTCCTTACCCTAAAACTATGCTCTCTCATGACTGACCCTCAACCAAGGGGACCAACTGCTATTTCATAAACCTGTCTGTCCTCCTCATAATGCCTAATACCTCGCTGATCTCAAGAAATCACTCAAAGCCAGTCTAGGCTTTCCTTAAAGCTCAGCTGCTCAGCTATCCTGGGTGAACTTTATCGTCCCCCTCGAATGCTATCTTATCCTTCACGTGGTGAGGTGACCAGAACTGTATGTGGTACTCCTGCTGTGGCCTAACCAGCATCTATGCAACACGAACATGAACTCCTTGCTCTCATATTCTAGGCCACGATTGATGATAGCAAGTATCCCATTTACCTTCTAAACTATCCTGTAAATATTTTCTGCCGACTTCAATGATCTGTGAATAATTACCCCAAGATCTCTCCGTTCTTCCAAGCTACACAGTGTCCTGCAATCCCTTTAATATCCCTCATCTTATCGTTGCTGCCAAATTGCCAACCTGGTATTTATTAGATTAAATACGATCTGCTGCTACTCTGAGCAACCCATATGTGTCTTGCTGCAAACTACAACAATATTCTTCACTGTTAACCATCCTAACAATCTTGGTGTAGACTACACAGTTGCTTAACATCCCCCCCCCCCCCCCCGCACACACTTTTATCTATATTGTTTATGTGTATAATAAACAATATGGTGCCATTACTAATCCTTATGGTTCACCACAAGACACCATCCAACAGTTACTCAAACAGCCTTCTCCCACAATTGCC
>NW_025175622.1:0-1982 GCF_004010195.1 Chiloscyllium plagiosum | reverse complement strand
ACCATTATTCCCACTCTCCCGCACACTAAACCATCTTCACACTCACACCTCCCATACTCTAAACCACCTTCATGCTCACTACCCTGCGGACTTCCCCACTGTCACGCTGACACCCCTTAAAACTCTCTACCCTGAACACTGGACTGCTTACATATGTCCGTTTGATCCACTCAACTTGCCTTTAAACCTCAACCCACGATCTTCCCTGAGCAACAGACAGTGGGTCCTTCCAAATGTGTGTGCAGTAGCCCGTTTTCGCAGCCTGACATATTAGCCCAAGCCACAGCTCTGGTGCCACCCCCACATTTATCCCCTAGTAACAGCCAGTGGTCTGACGCCAACTGTGCTCCCGAACAATAACATTTGAACCAAGCCCCACACTATTACCCTCGCAACGGCCAGAAACTAAACTCCCCATTATCTTAGCAATGGAAAGAGAGAGATGATTGGAGGGAGAGAAGTTTTGAGAGAGGGAGATTGGGACGTAGTGTGTGCAAGACATAGAGAGAGTGAAGGGGCATAGGGCAGGGAGGGACAGTGAAACATGGTGAGTAAACTGAAGGAGGAGATAGACGGTGTGGGAGTGGGAGGGATATATGGAGGGAGGGTGACAAAGGGAGACGGATAAACTGTGCCAAAGCCAGGTCAGTTTGGGTGACCCAGAGGTGAAGACAATGACAGGGTAACTTCAACACAACTCCTGAGATCAAGGCTGTGCCCCTCACCTTCCCTGAGGAACAGGAGTTGGGGCTAAGTCTGTCTTTAGCTCAGCTTCTTCAGTACAAAGACAAAAAACGTCGTTCACACTGCTGCTTGCTACTTTTTTATGAACATTTTTTATTGTTTACAAATTAATTTGGGAAATAAAATGAGTGGATGGTGCCTTTTCCCACTGGCCCCTCAATTGAGAGAATATTGAAAAGTGTTCCTGTCACCCCGTGGGATGAGATTGTAGAAACCAACACTACCCTCAGTCTGTTGCAATAGTGACAGGCTGCTTTGTTGCTGAAACACGGAAGTGAACTGAGAAAATCCTGGATGAATTGATTAATGAGTGAATCTGATTGATTGATGAATTTTGATGAAGGGATAAGTCATCACATTCTTCACCTGCTGTCTGAACTTCGTCTGGATCACAACATATATCACGGTGTTTGTGCAGTAACTGAGGAGCTGCAGCATGAAACCCAATGTCATCACAAAGCGATGTAGATATACAGGGGTATACACAATATAATACATCCGGTTCCATATGGAATACACCATTAATGTTGACCATAACAGGATGAAATTGGCCGAGATCACAAGCAGTAAAATGATAGATTTTTTTCGAAATCTCATTTCTGTGTCACAGTGAGTGTCCCCATTGGTCTGGGCACAGAGTCTCCTGCGGGCTCTAATCGTCACTAAAATGTGTCTGACGGTGATAACATTCAGCAGCAGAATCAGGAGAAATGGGACACACGGGGTTAGAATGTAATGTAGGAACTCGATTGTGCCCCAGACAAGGGAATATCGTAAATGTTTAGGTAGCCAACAAAACCAGGGGTTGTTCTTGAGCCGATATTTACCTGTGAGAATAAAATACCACCAAATGTTCTTTAAACAGCTGAGCACAGTCACTGTTCCCAGAACCAAAGCCGCCGTTTTCTCACTGCAATATTTACATTTCACCTTCTGGCAACAAATGGCCACAAAACGATCAAAGGTGAAAGTGACGGTGAACCAGACAGAACAGTCAGTGGCTGCATAAAGCAGGACAGCGTGGATATTACACACGGGGATGGACTTCAGGAAATGAAACTGTTCTCAATAAACAACGGGAATGTGTCTCAATATCAAGTCGAGGATAATGACCATTAGATCCGCCACTGCCATCGCCCCCAGGTAACGTCTGACGCATGGAGACAATCCACAATCTTTATAAAGCAGGACGTATATCGTCGCTACGTTAACTTGAAGAAGGAAAACAAATGAATTGC